>NC_140184.1:3706804-3774304 GCF_963971535.1 Notolepis coatsorum | reverse complement strand
AGACACGGAGGTAGAGACAGACACGGAAGGTGAGACAGACACGGAGGGTGAGACAGACACAGAGGGTGAGACAGACACAGAGGGTGAGACATACACAGAGGGTGAGACAGACACGGAGGGTGAGACAGACACAGAGGGTGAGACAGACACGGAGGGTGAGACAGACACAGAGGGTGAGACAGACACAGAGGGTGAGACAGACACAGAGGGTGAGACAGACACAGAGGGTGAGACAGACACAGAGGGTGAGACAGACACGGAGGGTGAGACAGACACAGAGGGTGAGACAGACACATAGGGAGGGTGAGACAGACACAGAGGGTGAGACAGACACAGAGGGTGAGACAGACACGGAGGGTGAGACAGACACAGAGGGTGAGACAGACACAGAGGGTGAGACAGACACGGAGGGTGAGACAGACACAGAGGGTGAGACAGACACAGAGGGTGAGACATACACGGAGGGTGAGACAGACACAGAGGGTGAGACAGACACAGAGGGTGAGACATACACAGAGGGAGGGTGAGACAGACACAGAGGGTGAGACAGACATGGAGGGTGAGACAGACACAGAGGGTGAGACAGACACGGAGGGTGAGACAGACACGGATGGTGAGACAGACACGGAGGGTGAGACAGACACAGAGGGAGGGTGAGACAGACACAGAGGGTGAGACAGACACAGAGGGTGAGACAGACACAGAGGGTGAGACAGACACAGAGGGAGGGTGAGACAGACACAGAGGGAGGGTGAGACAGACACAGAGGGTGAGACAGACACAGAGGGAGGGTGAGACAGACACAGAGGGTGAGACAGACACAGAGGGTGAGACAGACACAGATGGAGGGTGAGACAGACACAGAGGGAGGGTGAGACAGACACAGAGGGTGAGACAGACACAGAGGGAGGGTGAGACAGACACAGAGGGTGAGACAGACACAGAGGGTGAGACAGACACAGAGGGAGGGTGAGACAGACACGGAGGGTGATACAGACACAGAGGACAGACACAGAGGGTGAGACAGACACGGAGGGTGAGACAGACACAGAGGGTGAGACAGACATGGAGGGTGAGACAGACACAGAGGGTGAGACAGACACAGAGGGTGAGACAGACACAGAGGGTGAGACAGACACAGAGGGTGAGACATACACAGAGGGTGAGACATACATGGAGGGTGAGACAGACACGGAGGTGAGACAGACACAGAGGGTGAGACATACACAGAGGGTGAGACAGACACAGAGGGTGAGACAGACACGGAGGTGAGACAGACACGGAGGGTGAGACAGACACGGAGGGTGAGACAGACACAGAGGGTGAGACAGACACGGAGGTGAGACAGACACGGAGGGTGAGACAGACACGGAGGGTGAGACAGACACGGAGGGTGAGACAGACACGGAGGGTGAGACAGACACGGATGTGAAACCGTAACCAACCAACTAACTAACTAACTAACTAACTAACTAACTAACTAACTAACTAACTAACTAACTAACTAACTAACTAACTAACTAACTAACTAACTAACTAACTAACTAACTAACTAACTAACTAACTAACTAACCAACCATCTAACTAACCAACTAACCAACCAACCATCTAACTAACCAACCAACCAACCAACTAACCAACCAACTAACCAACTAACTAACTAACTAACTAACCAACCAACCAACCAACCAACCAACTAACCAACCAACCAACCAACCAACCAACCAACCAACCAACCAACCAACCAACCAACCAACCAACCAACTAACCAACCAACTAACCATCTAACTAACTAGCCAACTAACCAACCAACTAACTAACTAACTAACTAACTAACTAACTAACTAACTAACTAACTAACTAACTAACTAACTAACTAACTAACTAACTAACTAACTAACTAACTAACTAACTAACTAACTAACTAACTAACTAACTAACTAACTAACTAACTAACTAACTAACTAACTAACTAACTAACTAACCAACCAACCAACTAACCAACCAACCAACTAACCAACCAACTAACCAACCAACCAACCAACCAACTAACCAACCAACCAACTAACTAACTAACTAACTAACTAACTAACTAACTAACTAACTAACTAACTAACTAACTAACTAACTAACTAACTAACTAACTAACTAACTAACTAACTAACTAACTAACTAACTAACTAACTAACTAACCAACCAACCAACCAACTGAAAGAATGACCTATAAAGCTACTGGTCGCAGCTAAAGATCCCCATCTCTTCTCATAACCACTACGGGGTCCAAACATTCTAAACGTTTAAAAAATGTCACATCAATGTCACAATCGCTTGTTTGGTTAACTAAATTAGTTACACATTCTGCTAGTTAGCCAACACCACTCTCTGTATCCTCCATATAAGTATATCCCTCTCCTTCTCTTGCTTGCAAACAGCCTTGGGCTAAAAGGTGTTTGCAACATTATGAATGGCTGTTATGATTGTGTATGCACGTTTTAGGGCTGTCCCCGACTAAGGATTTGGATAGTCGACTATGATTGGACGAAATTTGCCGATAGTCGACTATTAGTTGACTATAAAAAAATATATATATATATTATTATTTTTTTTATCATTCCATTTGGGCTGTGGGGGTGCTTAATGTCTGAAGGAGTCGACTGAAGGCTTCTTGTCCTCTGCAAAAGCATGCAATTGGTCCACTGATGGATACATCTTGATATTTGTCTAGTCTAGTGTGTTCATTAGACGGGTGAAATCCTCTTTAAGTGCCTCTGTGCCTGTTTTCTTAGGCAGTTAGCCTCTGGTATGCGTGCCATTAGCGTTAGCCACGCTTCTAGGCCTCTTTTCTTTTGCAAAGAATGATAAAAAAAATAATAATAATAGATTATTTTATTTATTTATTTATTTTTACTAAGAGGTTGGCAGTCGACCGATTAGTCGACTATTCGACTAATAGGGGTCAGCCCTAGCACGTTTTGTGTTTGCATATGCAGATGTAATTCTACATTGGTTTCTAACTGTAGCTACTGATGGCTCGGAGTCAACTGTATTTCAGTACTAAGATATCCCCATTGATTTAGAATTGAATAATTGAATAATTGAATAGCCTATAAGTCCCTTTGCAGAAACATTATGACCTTCCTCCTCCTTCTATAAGCAGTGGGAGATTTGTTCAAACCTAACGAGAGGGGATCAAGGCAGGTCAATTGTTGAATACCTTCATATTCTCCTAAAGAGCTACTACGATTCACTAGATGGATGCACCGTGCAGTCAATGTGTTAACAAGGGAGATACTACTATTGTGTCACGAAAATTCTAATCGTATTCAATGCCATAACATTCAAGAAGAAACGTCTCGGGGGATAAATGCAGGATGTGGGCGACGTCCACAGCGGCTATGAGAAAGTCTGTCTGTGGCCGTTAGTAGTAGCTTACCAGACTTCCCCAACGTGGAGGCCCTTTTTTTTTTTTTAAGTACAGTAGAGTAAGCCTCTCTAGTGTGTTATGAGCTTTCCATGCTAAACTGAGCTGAGCCAAAAGGAGCCGGACATCTGTTGGTACCAGTGGCTTACGAGCTGATCCTTCAACTCATTCTGACCGCTTGATCTCAAACCTACCGAGGTTGGCCCATGTCACCCCACTTTTTTAGGGACCTGCACCTGGCTCCCCATTGCCAAAACGAATCCGCTTCAAGGCCCTCGACCCGGCGTACCGTGTGCGGCAAAGGGAACCGCTAGCTGATCCTCTCACATCTCTGCTGCCTCCACCCTCCTCCACCCTGTTCATCCACCCTCCTCCACCCTGTTGCTCTGCTACCTCCACCCTGTTCCTCCACCCTGTTCCTCCACCCTGTTCCTCTGCTACCCTCCACCCTGTTCCTCTGCTACCTCCACCCTGTTCCTCTGCTACCCTCCACCCTGTTCCTCTGCTACCTCCACCCTGTTCCTCTGCTACCCTCCACCCTGTTCCTCTGCTACCTCCACCCTGTTCCTCCACCCTGTTCCTCTGCTACCTCCACCCTGTTCCTCCACCCTGTTCCTCCACCCTGTTCCTCTGCTACCTCCACCCTGTTCCTCCACCCTGTTCCTCCACCCTGTTCCTCTGCTACCCTCCACCCTGTTCCTCTGCTACCTCCACCCTGTTCCTCTGCTACCCTCCACCCTGTTCCTCTGCTACCCTCCACCCTGTTCCTCCACCCTCCTCCACCCTGTTCCACTGCTACCCTCCCCCCGTCTACACCCTCCTCCACCCTGTTCCTCCACCCTGTTCCTCCACCCTCCTCCACCCTGTTCCTCCACCCTCCTCCACCCTCCTCCACCCTGTTCCTCCACCCTGTTCCTCCACCCTGTTCCTCCACCCTGTTCCTCCACCCTCCTCCACCCTGTTCCTCCACCCTGTTCCTCTGCTACCCTCCACCCTGTTCCTCTGCTACCCTCCACCCTGTTCCTCCACCCTGTTCCTCTGCTACCCTCCACCCTGTTCCTCTGCTACCCTCCACCCTGTTCCTCCACCCTGTTCCTCTGCTACCCTCCACCCTGTTCCTCTGCTACCTCCACCCTGTTCCTCCACCCTGTTCCTCCACCCTGTTCCTCCACCCTGTTCCTCCACCCTGTTCCTCTGCTACCTCCACCCTGTTCCTCCACCCTGTTCCTCCACCCTGTTCCTCTGCTACCTCCACCCTGTTCCTCCACCCTGTTCCTCTGCTGCCTCCACCCTGTTCCTCCACCCTCCTCCACCCTGTTCCTCTGCTACCTCCACCCTGTTCCTCTGCTACCTCCACCCTGTTCCTCTGCTACCTCCACCCTGTTCCTCTGCTACCTCCACCCTGTTCCTCTGCTACCTCCACCCTGTTCCTCCACCCTGTTCCTCTGCTACCCTCCACCCTGTTCCTCTGCTACCCTCCACCCTGTTCCTCCACCCTGTTCCTCTGCTACCCTCCACCCTGTTCCTCTGCTACCTCCACCCTGTTCCTCTGCTACCCTCCACACTGTTCCTCCACCCTGTTCCTCTGCTACCCTCCCCCCCGTCTACACCCTCCTCCACCCTGTTCCTCCACCTTCCTCCACCCTGTTCCACTGCTACCCTCCCCCCCGTCTACACCCTCCTCCACCCTGTTCCTCCACCCTCCTCCACCCTGTTCCTCCACCCTGTTCCTCCACCCTGTTCCACTGCTACCCTCCACCCTGTTCCTCCACCCTCCTCCACCCTGTTCCTCCACCCTGTTCCTCTGCTACCCTCCACCCTGTTCCTCTGCTACCCTCCACCCTGTTCCTCCACCCTGTTCCTCTGCTACCCTCCACCCTGTTCCTCTGCTACCCTCCACCCTGTTCCTCTGCTACCCTCCACCCTGTTCCTCTGCTACCCTCCACCCTGTTCCTCCACCCTGTTCCTCTGCTACCCTCCACCCTGTTCCTCTGCTACCTCCACCCTGTTCCTCCACCCTGTTCCTCCACCCTGTTCCTCCACCCTGTTCCTCCACCCTCCTCCACCCTGTTCCACTGCTACCCTCCACCCTGTTCCTCCACCCTCCCCCCCCCGTCTCCACCCTCCTCCACCCTGTTCCTCTGCTACCCCCCCCCCGTCTACACCCTCCTCCACCCTGTTCCTCTGCTACCCCCCCCCCCCCCGTCTACACCCTCCTCCACCCTGTTCCTCTGCTACCCCCCCCCCCGTCTACACCCTCCTCCACCCTGTTCCTCTGCTACCCCCCCCCCCCCCCGTCTACACCCTCCTCCACCCTGTTCCTCCACCCTGTTCCTCCACCCTGTTCCTCTGCTACCCTCCCCCCCCGTCTACACCCTCCTCCACCCTGTTCCTCCACCCTCCTCCACCCTGTTCCTCCACCCTGTTCCTCCACCCTGTTCCTCCACCCTGTTCCTCTGCTACCCTCCACCCTGTTCCTCCACCCTGTTCCTCTGCTACCCTCCCCCCCGTCTACACCCTCCTCTGGCAGTTCACTCAGCATCACTCTGGTCACATGCTGTGAAAACAAGGCTCTCTCTTGGCCCGGTGGCAGATCTGCCAAAAGCCTCGACATGATTCCGTTATAAATTGTCATTATTCGTGATAAATAGGAAACAGGACGGGATGGAGTGAATGTAAAGTTGTGGGTCATGGGGGCGCCCTCGTGGCGCACCGCATAGTGCCTCGCACACCTACGCGGCCTTCCCGGGTTCGCCTCCCGCTCCCGGGGACATTCGTCGCATGTCTTCATCCTCTCCTCCTCTGTCGGTCATGTCTGACCATGAAAAAGCAATAAATGCAAAAAAATAAAATCTTAAAAAAAATTTAAAGATGTGGGACATGGAGGAGGTGGGATATCACTAATCTACAACTTCCACAGTATTTTGTTTCAATGACCAGTAAGGTGGGATTCAAGAGGAGACTAAGAGGGGCTGTAATGCAGAGAGAGATTGATTTTGGTTGTTGGGTCTAATCTGTGTCTAATGAATGGGTTCTTGTGTTGGGTTATGTGTTGATTTGGAATGTCTTTGTCTAGTGGTTATGGGGAGTATTAGAGTATTAGTGTATGGAATGTCGTGCTGTTTTTTTTTAGCATGTTTTAGTTTTCTCTGAGATATTGATATTAGTTGTTTTATTGATATTTGATTTGTTCTATGTTTGTATATTTGTTATTGTTCTATATTAGAAAATTTGGCATACATATTTGTATGTCTGATTTTGATTGGTTTAATGTTCTATAATTGTTTGTATATTTTATTGGTGTTTTATTGATATTTGTTTTTGGTTTTTATGTTGTTTTATTGATTATTCTTGTTTAATTTTTATATGTTTTTATCCAGACCCCAGGAAGAATAGTCGCTGCTGAGGCAGTGATTAATGGGGATCTGAAATAAATAAATAAATAAATAAATAAAGAAATACAAGCTGCTGTGTTGCTCTTTTAGACGACCAACAAATACAAGTGGTTACGCTGAGGATGTAGCATCGGTTCATAGGCTAGTGACCCTTTTCATTCATTGCTGCTTTCATCCTCCATATAATGCTAGTTTTGCTTTGGTGAACCATATTGTGATGAGTACACAGTGCATCAATGTATGTAAGGAAGTGCAGTAGATGGCTGAAGGGCGAAGGCCTTTGCCCTCTTTACCCCTGTCCTCTCAGAGAGGCCAGCAGATTGCCCTTCTCAGGAAATCCCCTCTAAAAGGCTTCTCAAATGGATTTAAGTGTGTCTGTGTGTGTGTGTGTGTGTGTGTGTGTGTGTGTGTGTGTGTGTGTGTGTGTGTGTGTGTGTGTGTGTGTGTGTGTGTGTGTGTGTGTGTGTGTGTGTGTGTGTGTGTGTGTGTGTGTGTGCGTGTGTGTGTGCGTGTGTGTGTGTGTGTGTGTGTGTGTGTGTGTGTGTGTGTGTGTGTGCGTGCGTGCGTGCGTGTGTGTGTGTGTGTGCGTGCGTGCGTGCATGTGAGGGTGGGGGTGGGTGGGAGGAACAGAGATAAGCCTATATCTCTACACCAACAACTTCCAATATCGGTTTTTGATGACTCTGTGATAGTGGGATGTATTAAGGATGGTGATGAGGGGGAATACCGGGCACTGGTGGTGGACTTAGTCACATGGTGCGATAAAAACCACCTTCAGCTAAATGTGGCAAATACCAGGGAATTGGTGGTGGAGCTGGGGAGGAGGAGGAGTAGCCTACGCCCAGGGGCGGACCTTCCTACAGGCGATATAGGCGGTCGCCTAGAGCGCCACCCAGAGGGGGGCACAAAAAAAAAAAAGAAAAAAATCTTTATTTATTTATTTTTTTTTGCAGTTTTGGCGCCCCCCTCTATATCTGCAACCATTATTTTTACATTAAAAAAATTCTAACATAAGGGAAAATGAGCCAAAAATCTAAAACGGTCGGTCGGTCTGAGCCTCAGCTTTAGGTGTTCACAGTCAGAACATGCTAGAGCGCTGTGCATTGATGGGTATCGGTCAAGTGTTTATAGAATTGAACGTTGAGGAAAGAAAGACTAATGTTAGAGAACTATGAAGAAAAAAGCCATAAAAAAAAAGTGGTGCAGTGGTGAATCTCGCCTAGGGCGCCAAATAGGCTAGGTCCGCCCCTGCCTACGCCTGTGATCCCCGTTTCCATCAGGGGAGTCGATGTGGACACGGTTGAGGAGTACAAATACCTCGGTGTGGACATCGACAACAAACTGACCGGGTCAAAACACGCAGAGGCACTGTACAAGAAGGGCCAGAGCCGATGCTACTTCCTCAGAAGGCTGAGATCCTTCAACGTCTGTACAAGGATGTTGAGGATGTTTTTATGAGTCGGTGGTGGCCGGCGCCTTCTTTGTACACTGTGACCTGCTGGGGCAGCGGACTGAGAGCAGGGGACACAGACAGGCTGGATAAGATGGTCAGGAAGGCCAGTAGCGTGGTTGGGGTGGAGCTGGACTCTCTAGCGGTGGTGGCGGAGAGGAGGAGCCTTGCTAAGCTAAACCCCTCCCACCCACTACACACAGACTTGGCGGACAGAAGGAGCACGTTCAGTGCTAGACTAAGACTCCCAAGATGTAGCACTGAACGGCACAGGAAGTCCTTCATTCCATCAGACTTTATAATGCATCACTGTGCCTCACTGCATCACTGAGCACAGGGTGACAGTACTATCTTCCTGGACTTTTACTTTTAAAACAACATTGTTCAATATCACACTTACTGTACACACTTACTGTAGATTTCTGTAGATTTTTACTGTATATTTTATATTAGAATGTATATACATAACATAGGCAATGTAAATCCGGGCCGTATTTTATTCTTAGACTTATTTTATTATTTATTCTTAGGCTTATTTTTATTATTTATTCTTAGGCTTATTCTTATTTTTATTCTTATTCGTGACATTGTTTTGTCTACCTAAATGTTTACTGTTTACTGTGAGCGATTTGTAGTGCCAAATTTCCCTTGGGATATATAAAGTATTTCTATTCTATTCTATGAGGTCACAGGCCATTAGTCCATCATTCCCACCATGGTCTGTGTTGCTCCTTCCTTTGTCCAGCCTGGCCCCCTGCATTCTGCAAAGGAGAAGAAGAAGAAGAAGAAGAAGAAGAAGAAGAAGAAGAAGAAGAAGAAGAAGAAGAAGAAGAAGAAGAAGAAGAAGAAGAAGAAGAAGAAGAAGAAGAAGAAGAAGAAGAAGAAGAAGAAGAAGAAGAAGAAGAAGAAGAAGAAGAAGAAGAAGAAGAAGAAGAAGAAGAAGAAGAAGAAGAAGAAGAAGAAGAAGAAGAAGAAGAAGAAGAAGAAGAAGAAGAAGAAAGAAGAAAGAAGAAGAAGAAGAAGAAGAAGAAGAAGAAGAAGAAGAAGAAGAAGAAGAAGAAGAAGAAGAAGAAGAAGAAGAAGAAGAACATTTACAACAAGCGGTGCAGGGGTAAGGCTAAGAGAATCATCAAGGACTCCAGCCACCCGAACAACTGCCTCTTTGAACTGCTGCGGTCAGGCAAGCGATACCGGAGTCTCAAGGCGAGCACAGAAAGACTCAGAAGAAGCTTCTATCCCCAGGCCATCAGGCTGCTCAACGAACAATAAACACTATGCAACAACCATCAAATGCACACAGCACACACATCCAAACACACACACTCACTTTAAACAAACAACACACTGCAGCACCCACTCTCCACACTTTAGATCACCTAAACACACTTTATATTGATTGGTAAAGGATTTGCACTACAACTTGTACACCTTACTGTAAATTGTACCTAAATTGTACCTCATCCTATTTCTGCTTTGCACTATATAGTATTGTATATTAGTACATTGCATAGTATATTGTATATTGTATGGTAACTCAGTTACTTCTATTCTGCATCGAACATTGTACATATGTCTATACTGAACACTGTGACCTCTATTTTTACTTCTATTTTACATGCTATACTATTTTATTTCATACTTATCTTGTCTAGCACAGTCTCTGGAGCGTAACAGTAAGAAGCATTTTGTATAAAAGTATTCTGTACTTCTGTATGACAACTATTAAAGAAACTTGAAACACACACGCACGCACACTATTACTGACAATAAAATAAGAAAGGTCTTTCAATATTGTTATTGCTTTGGTTGTTGTTTTGTTGTTACCTGTTGATATAATGTGCCTATTGTTCAAATAAAAATGATAATTTATTTACTAATGACTTGAATGGTGTCTTTATGGCAATAACGACTATAGACGGAAAAACCAAAGTAAAGATACGACATTTAGATTTTTGGGACGGTTTACATTCACTTTGGGACGGTAACAATTGTATTTCGGGACGGCTCCGGACGGTGGTGAAAAAAGTTAGTCTGGAGCCCTGATGTACGGCCTTCGGGAGAGGTGTTAGTTGGACGGTGAAAACGGTAAATGTCTGGCATCAATGGTTGCCAAATAAATACTTACTGTCAAATTACAGTAAAATCAAATACATTTATAGATTACAACCTTTATTTAATGGTTAATATTTTGATAAAAGGTAATTTACTGTATTTTTATGGCATTTACACTTAAAGTAGAAAAACAAAAGTAATCTGTAAAATAATACAGGGAATTTCCTGTGAAAAAACATAATTTTTTTACAGTGTAGGCTACCCGTACATGTCCGCTTTCATTCATTGTGCTAAGCTAGGCTAACGTGCAGCCGGATAGCTTTCTACTGAACGCACAGAGAGGAGACTGGTATCTATCTTCTTGTCTCTCTCTGGTGAAGACGTTAAGCTATCATTTCCCAAAATGTTGGTGTGTTCCTTCAAATTGTTCAGTCGCGATCTATTTTCCAAATCTAGGATTTTCTCCTCCTGGGCTTTGATTTGATTCTCCAACATGGCTATTTCAGCTTGTTAACCGCTAGGTCCTCTGTGTTTGAAATGCTTGCCTCAACTTGTTCCACTCGTTCTTTGCATTAATTTATATCCTTTTTCATTGATTGATTGATTGATTGATTGATTGATTGAAAAGTTTATTAACAGATTGCAGAATGGGTACAGTACAGTACAGCTCGATACATACAATTGTTAAGAGGATGCAGACCTGAGAAAGACTTTCGTCTTGTTTCCATCAGGGTCCCCCATTTTCAATTCATCATATGACACACATGACATACAGATAGACAGTACTGCTACATCTATACATTTATGACCAGTGTTGGGACTAACGCGTTACAAAGTAACGCGTTACAAAAACGAAGTAACTTTTTGCCGCAACTAGTACTCTAACGCATTACTTTTGAAATTCAGTAACGCTACTTACGTTACTGAATGGTTCGTCACTGCGTTATTTGCGTTATATACGGCGTAGATTGATAGCGAGCGGTAGTTGTAACTGAGGGGTACAATTCCCTGACTGTATTACTAGATATGATACTTACTACCACTACCTTTGTACTTAATATTCGGCCACCCAGTACACGGCATAAATATATTATCATAAACACTCTCACGTAGATGAAACGGATCCAACACAAATGTACGAAGTCGAAGTATGCGTTTATTACTACACAGCAATGGTGTGTAGAGCAAGCACGTAATCACTTAATTACATTTATGAATTGAAATAGTATGCACTTTTATGGCAAAGAGTATTCGTCGGTATATCAATAGATAATGTCCAATCTCTGATGGCGCAGGTGGTAAATATACGACCTGGAATAGTTAAGGAATAACAGCAATGATACTTTAATGATTATATACTAGATACACTAAGGGGGGGTTAATCCGGTCGCTTGTAAGCCGACAGGAGTAGGAGGGGGGGGGGGGTAGAATCCGGCTGCCTCGTCCGGCCAAGGGTATCCCAGGTGAACCCACTGTAGTGCCGTTCAATGCGCCGGCGATCCTTGGACCACAGATGAAAGCAGGTGGACTCTTTGTGGGCCGGCTCTCTCCGGTCCACGGGGGAGAGACGTGAAGCGACCTCGTCTTGCAGAGCGTCTCCTCACCTTGCGTCCTCTCCAGGGGGGGGGGTTCCAACACACGGCAGTGTCGGGGGTCTTTATCCATGGAATAATCAAAGTATACAAAGCATAATCCGTGCCTGGGAAGGCGGGCTGTCGTCGGTAGAATAATCCGGTATACAGGTCCACTCGCTCGTCGGCTCTGGGGCTCCTCGGGTGCAGCTTCACATGGGGTCAACCACCCTGGGTAAGCAGCCAGTTCTCTGCCCGAAACTATGGGGTACTGACTACGGTAGTATTCTCACCGCACGAAGCACTATATATTAACAGACTATTATTAGCTTAATAGACTACGTCCAACTCGACGATATAGTGCCAAATATGACTATTCAAATATTAATATACACGATGTCTCAATACCGATGGTAGGCGAACTTGGCCTTACTCCCACACGTGGCGTCGCGGGGAGGCTTTACGTCTGTGACTCTATTGGAGGGTAAGAAACTGGACTGAAAAGGAAGTCCTACTTTAGTAGCGCAGTATATATACGCACTATGAACAAATAGTCCCATTAGTGGTGCGGTAGCCAGATTCCTACGCGGAACTAGGACTTGTTCGTACATGTGGAGCGGTACGTTTGAACTGGGTCTGAGGGGTATGGCAGCCTGGCACCAAGGTCTCGACCAATAGTAGAATGGAGACTATTATGGGATGTTCAGTAGGCTAGAATGGATATTCAATGCATATTGTACAAGGAATATACAAGGGATATCAGGGAATATTAGAGAATATACAAATACAATTAAATATATATATATAAATAAATATATATATTCGGTTTAATCTGGCCCTTCACAACAGCCACCCCCTGAATAGGTCCCAGACCTAATCAGTTAAACAGAGACAGATTAATCGCGTTGTCTATTTACACATAAGGGTTTGCTGTAGGGGTCAGTCAACTTCACAAAGTCATAGGGTTGTAGGGTCATGGTCATCATCGATTGTGTCTGGGAGTCGAGGCAGTTCTATGAGCCTCGCCACGGGACGGGTGTAAGTGCGACCCTGGACGAGCACTTCAGCTGCTCGGACCTTGCCGTCGGCACCGGTGATCACTTTGCTTACGCGGCCGGCCGGCCACATAGCTCTGGGCAGTGATTGATCAATAATCATGACGACTGTTCCTTCTGTCAAATTGTCTCTCTCCTTTACCCACTTCTGGCGGGTCTGTAGAGACGGTAGGTAGTGCAGTAGGAAACTGTTCCAAAACTTGTCGGCTAATACTTGGCTGTACCTCCACATTCGTCGGCCGTTCGCTTCTTCAGGCCGGTACATTGTCTGGGGTAATGCAGGATCTAGCCGCCCCATCAGGAGTGTGTTGGGGGTAACTGGGTCGATATCCGCCACATCACTGGAGACATATCCGAGGGGCTTCGAGTTAAGTACTCCCTCAATCTCCGTGAGGACTGTCATTAGGACTTCTTCCGCCACAGTCTGGGCCCCAAGTACTGCGTACAGGGCTGTCTTTATGGAGCGCACTTCTCGTTCCCAAGTGCCACCGAAGTGGGGTGCGTTTGGGGGGTTGAATTGGAAATCAACCTGTGCTGGAGCGAGGTGGGTCTTAAGTTCTGGGCCCATAGCTTGGAAGCTCTCTCTCAGCTCTCTTTCGCCGCCTTTGAAGTTTGTCCCATGATCGGACAATAGGGTAGACGGTCTTCCTTTCCGTGATGTGAATCTTCGGAAGGCCATAAGGAATGAGTCTGTGCTCATGGTCGGGAGAAGCTCGATGTGTATCGCTCTGGTGGTCATGCATTTGAATACAATACCCCACCGCTTCTCGGTTCCTCTTCCTTTCTTTATGTGCAGCGGGCCAAAGCAGTCCATACCCGCTGAGTGGAATGGCTTGTCACCGATTCGGAGGCGACATGGAGGAAGGTCAGCCATCCTTGGTATGCTGGGCTGCGCGCGCCACTTGCGGCAGTCTAGACATGTTCGCTGGAAGCGTCGTACCGCCTCTCTTCCTTGTAGGATCCAGTAACGACGTCTGATTTCCGCGAAGACTCTTTCTGCTCCTGCGTGATGTACATCCTCATCGTATTTCTTTATAATCAGCTCTGTGACCTTGTGTCGGCTGTTCAATACGATCGGGTATTTAATGTCATCCGGTAGATTGGGGGCTCTGCGTAGGCGACCACCCATTCTGATGAGGGTATGAGCGTCGCTCTCGGGGGCCAGATGAATTAATCTGCTGTCGGATGGGACGGGCTTTCCTCCCTGTAGACAGGCCAATTCATCGGGGAACGAGTCTCTCTGGGCTCGCTGCAGTAGAAGCAATTCTGCTTCCTCGTAGTTAGCTGCTGACATATCAGCGGGGGACTTGCACTCCGGGTGGTACCGCAGGAATGTTCTTTGTTGTGCACTCTCTATGGACGTGCAATCGTCTATGTTAGGGTCGGTGGAGGCTACGGTGCTCAATCCACAGAACACAGACTTCTTATTTTCCACCTCCTCTGGACTTGCTTCCCTCGGGATAGGCATGGGCCACTGTCCTTCCGGGAGTCTTAGGAATGCGGGGCCGTCACTGTAGACATTGCGACGGGTGAGGTCATCCAGGGGCATCCCCCGGGTGATGACGTCAGCTGGGTTCTGTTTTGTATCAACGTAGCGCCACTCTGTTTCTCCGGTTAACTCTTCGGTTAAGTCTTGAATCTCGGTGACTCTGACTCCCACGAAGACTTTGTACTTGCATGAGTCCGATTTGATCCAGGCGAGTACCGTCGTGGAATCTGACCACAGGATTGTTCTAGACACCGGTATGGTGAGCTCATGTTGGATGAGCGTGGCTAGGTGCGCTCCGGCTAGGGCTGCGCAGAGCTCTAGACGTGGGATAGATTGTTGCTTGCGTGGGGCTATTCTCGAGTGGGCGAGGACAAATGCTGTGTAGATCTCTCCCCCCTGGTCTTGGGCCCGCAAGTAAGCTACTGATCCGTATGCGACCTCTGAGGCGTCACTGAAGACGTGTAAGTCCATTTTACATGTCTCTGGCCTCACCGTGGGTGGGAAGTAGCTTCGGCGCATATTAACGCCTGGGAGTGAGTGGAGCTCCATCTCCCACTCTCTCCAGGTGGATGCAAGGTGTGCGGGAATGGGGTCGTCCCAGCCCTGGTCCTTGTCCCACAATGCTCGTACAATCATTTTTGCCCTGGTGGTGTACGGTAGAATACATCCTAGCGGGTCATATTGTCGGGCGAGTGTTGTGTACACACTCCGTCTGGTGGTCGGCGCCGCCGCCGGCCTTCCCTGCTCCGTAGTCAGGGGCTTGTGTCTGTAGTGAAGCGAATCTGTTTTGAATCGCCACACCAATCCCAGGGTCATCTCCTGGGCTTCTCCCGGGATTGTAGCCATCCAGGTCTCGCTGCTGGCTGCCTTGTCCTCGGAGGAGAGGCTGCGCAGTACTTGCGGATCGCTGCTGGCCCACTGCCTGAGATCAAAGCCGCCTTTGATCAATGAGGCGCGGAGTTTAATCAGGAGAGCCTCGGCTTCTTCTTGGGTTGAAAGGCTTTGTAGACAGTCTACGTAGAAGCTGTTCTTTACGCTGTGTCGGACCTCTTCGTCCGCTGCTGGGTCCTCTGCTACATGTTTCTGTAGTGCAAATGTAGCACAGCAGGGGCTGCACGTCGTTCCGAAGGGGAGGACTTCCCATTGGTAGATGGCTGGGTGCTCATCTCCTGGCTTCTCTCTCCATAGGAACCGTAACAGGGGCTTGTCCGCCTCTACTAATCTCACCTGCAGGAACATTCCTTTAATGTCCCCGCTGATGGCCACCTTTTCCTGGCGGAAGCGGAGTAGAACGCCGAGTAGGGAGGGGCCGAGTGTGGGACCGGGCAGTAACTCTTTATTTAGATTTTGGGATCCGATCTGGTAGCTGCAGTTAAATACTATGCGGTCTTTACCGTTGTGATGGACCTTGTGGTGGGGCACGTACCACGATTCAGTGGTCTGGTCAGCCTCTTTAATGTCCATCTTTGTGACGTGTCCCGCTGTGATGAGCTTCTCAATCTCAGCGCGGTATACACTCTCTTGGGCGGGGTTCTTGGCTAAGCGCCGCTCCGTGTTCAGCAGGTACCGTTCTGTGGCGTCTGTCTTGGCGTGGAAAGTAGGCATTCCTTCTCGCCGCAGGAGTGGCGTGGCGTATCTCAACACGCCGTTGACCGGGACTCTCTTGGTCCCTGTCTCGAGGAGGTGAATGGCATAAATGTCATCTTTAGAGCGAATGTCTTTCTTTCCGTTCTTAAAGGGCATTTGTTCCAAGGTCCATAGCCGCTCTACGTGTTGCAGGAGTGCGGTTTCTCCCTCTGTGACTCGGGAGTGGAGACATCTAGTGGCTGTACTTCGGTTGAGAGATTTGGCGAGCGGGCCTTGGAGAGTCCATCCCAAACGGGTCTCGACTGCTGCAGGACAGCCTCGGGGTCCGGTATGAACCCGGTCTATCGGGACAATGAGGTCTGCATGGTCGGAGCCTATCAACAGGGTCGGCATAGCATTGTCTATGAGCGGGATCGGTAACTTGCGCAGATTTGCATATTTCTCCATCAGCTTGGCGACGGGGTATGTGTACCGCGACAGTCCTATTTCTTGGCTGGTGAAAGCGTCTGCAATCTGGTACCGTCGCTCAGGCTGGCCGCTTGCTGCGATAGAGAATGAGACATTCTCGCCCTTTATCGTCTTCAAATCTCGTCTTATTGTCCGAATTGTCATTTGGGTTTCGCTTCCCCGCAGCCCTAGCTGGGCCGCAGCGGAGGCGAGCAGCAGGGTCTTCTCTGACCCGTCATCGAGGACGGCGTAAGTGTCCAGGACTTTATTCTGGTAGCTTAGTGTCACACGCACTACTTTTAGGAGTACTCAGGCTCCACTGCTGCTGGCGGGATCGATGTACATGACGCTCGCTTTGCGGCTGGATGGTGCAGGTGAAGGGCGCCGTCTGTTACTGTCGTGAAGTATGTCCAGATGGGCTCCATCGCACTTGGTGCACCTTTTCTTTAAGCGGCATTCGGCTGCCATGTGTGAGCGCGCACAGCGAAAACAGCGCTTGTTGGACTTTATCCATTGACCTGCTTCCTCCGCGTTCAGCTTGGGGAAGGAGTCACATTGCGCTAGCCAGTGTTCTTTCTCACAGTAGGGGCACACTATCTTCCACTTCTCCGTTCTGGAGGGGGTACTGTGGCTCCTGCTGCTCGGTACTGACTCCGATTGGTGCATCACAGTCACCGATCTTCTTCCATCATTTAGTCGTCTGGTTCCTTCTCTGGAGCCAGGGGTGCTCCGTCCGAATGTATCTAGCCGTAGGCTGCTGACTTCTCTCGCCAGGAAGTCTGCTAGATCGAGGAGGTTCGGTTCGGGGCCATTCGGGTCTCTGTGGTCCCTCTGCCGCCTAAAGCGCTCCTGACGAGCGGGCGGCAGCTTCTCCAGAATCCTTTCCACATTTGAGTTGGCGTAAAGTTCATGCCTCCCCTTCTCTCTTTGCGCTCCCAACATCCCTACCAGGGACTGCACTCTGATGGACAGGTCGTCCAGTGCTCGATTGTCTATTGCTGGGGGTAAACGGTCGATGTGTCGGATCTCCTGGATCACGTAATCCCATATGCGCCCATACCTCTGGTCCAATGCTACCAGCGCTGCTGTGTATGGGGTGGTGGAAGTCGCGTAGGCGAGCGCTATATTATGTGCGCGGGGCACCTTTAAGTGCTTCAGTAGGATGGCGTATTTGTGGCGTTCATCCAATACATCCACCAACATGGTCTCCAGACACATGCGGAGTTCTGTATACTGGGCCCGGTTCTCTTGGGTGAAGTCGGGTACCATAGGCGTGCCAATGTATGACGCTGACTGTGGATACATCGGCGAGCGTTGGGGGAGAGGCCTCCTAGGCGAGTCTCCTCCCGCTCCTTGGTATGGGCTGGTACCGGCAGTGTACCATGGCCCGCTTGTCCAGGTGCTGTTCCTCGGTGCGGGTCGTGCGTCGTGCTCACCCGTGTATAGAGTCGGGGGTCTGTAGCGCAGCTCCGCGGGAGTATAGCCTGGGCTGTACCGGACCTCCTGGTCCGGTAGAGTACTGTGCTGTCTTCGGGCGTGGTTCTCCTCCTCTTCCTCTTCGTCTTCAGTTAGGTCATCCAGTGCTTGTAGTCTCTGGTTTAGCCTCTCCACAGGATATGCTGCTCCTTCCCGGTTGCTAGGTCTCGCTTGGACCGGTGGGGGGAGGTGGTCTGTGGGGGGTATAGACCTCGTCTGTTGGTCAAGTTCAGGGTTGTTTACTCGGCTAGGGGATGCCGCCCTGGAGGTGTGTCTAGACGAGTTCCTGGAGCCTCTGGCGGAGGGAGAGGGTGTTGTCCGTCTGATCAGCTGTTCTATTAGTTGCGACTGCTGTCTGTCGCGCGCTGCGTCCCGTTGAGCACCGGCTCGTTCTCGGGCCACATTCTCTTCCATCTGAATGCGTCTTATTTCTAGACGTATCTGCTCGTGTTCGCTTCGCTGCTGGATCTGCAGTCGGTCGCGTTCAGCAGCGGCGTTCAGGCTGATGAGGAAGGCCTGCTGTAGGGTCCTCTCTGCCTCGCTGGGAGAAGGCGGTTGTATAGGGGAGCCTTCCCTCGGGGTACTCCTTGCGGAGCCTTGGAGCTCTATCTCCACGGTGCTCTCCCCGTCTTCTTCCGTGCCGAGTTCTCTCTCGGTAGCGTTGTATTCCTCCCGGGACTCATCGGGGACTACTTCTTCAGTACTGGCGGGGTGTGAAGTCATGTCTGGTTCCCACTGGTCCCCACCGTGAACTTGGTCAGTTACATTAGAGCCCGTAGGGGCCTCTATGGTCGGGGTAGTCTGGGCGTTGGGGTTAGACATACTTTTACTTTCTAGTTTTAACGCGTTTACTGTTAGTAGAAGACTAGGTTGTTGACTGACAGCGTAAGCCTCTAAGTACTGAGGGAGCCGTCGTTCGCGCTGCGGGCGTTGGTTAGGAGGATCGTTTCGTGGAGTGTTCATCATAGGCCATTTCAATATTAATAACACTATATTAATATTACACTGATTACCCTCCGGCTCGAAGGACCAATTGTAACTGAGGGGTACAATTCCCTGACTGTATTACTAGATATGATACTTACTACCACTACCTTTGTACTTAATATTCGGCCACCCAGTACACGGCATAAATATATTATCATAAACACTCTCACGTAGATGAAACGGATCCAACACAAATGTACGAAGTCGAAGTATGCGTTTATTACTACACAGCAATGGTGTGTAGAGCAAGCACTTAATCACTTAATTACATTTATGAATTGAAATAGTATGCACTTTTATGGCAAAGAGTATTCGTCGGTATATCAATAGAGAATGTCCAATCTCTGATGGCGCAGGTGGTAAATATACGACCTGGAATAGTTAAGGAATAACAGCAATGATACTTTAATGATTATAAGACTGGATACACTAAGGGGGGGTTAATCCGGTCGCTTGTAAGCCGACAGGAGTAGGAGGGGGGGGGGGGGTAGAATCCGGCTGCCTCGTCCGGCCAAGGGTATCCCAGGTGAACCCACTGTAGTGCCGTTCAATGCGCCGGCGATCCTTGGACCACAGATGAAAGCAGGTGGACTCTTTGTGGGCCGGCTCTCTCCGGTCCACGGGGGAGAGGCGTGAAGCGACCTCGTCTTGCAGAGCGTCTCCTCACCTTGCGTCCTCTCCAGGGGGGGGGGGTTCCAACACACGGCAGTGTCGGGGGTCTTTATCCATGGAATAATCAAAGTATACAAAGCATAATCCGTGCCTGGGAAGGCGGGCTGTCGTCGGTAGAATAATCCGGTATACAGGTCCACTCGCTCGTCGGCTCTGGGGCTCCTCGGGTGCAGCTTCACATGGGGTCAACCACCCTGGGTAAGCAGCCAGTTCTCTGCCCGAAACGATGGGGTACTGACTACGGTAGTATTCTCACCGCACGAAGCACTATATATTAACAGACTATTATTAGCTTAATAGACTACGTCCAACTCGACGATATAGTGCCAAATATGACTATTCAAATATTAATATACACGATGTCTCAATACCGATGGTAGGCGAACTTGGCCTTACTCCCACACGTGGCGTCGCGGGGAGGCTTTACGTCTGTGACTCTATTGGAGGGTAAGAAACTGGACTGAAAAGGAAGTCCTACTTTAGTAGCGCAGTATATATACGCACTATGAACAAATAGTCCCATTAGTGGTGCGGTAGCCAGATTCCTACGCGGAACTAGGACTTGTTCGTACATGTGGAGCGGTACGTTTGAACTGGGTCTGAGGGGTATGGCAGCCTGGCACCAAGGTCTCGACCAATAGTAGAATGGAGACTATTATGGGATGTTCAGTAGGCTAGAATGGATATTCAATGCATATTGTACAAGGAATATACAAGGGATATCAGGGAATATTAGAGAATATACAAATACAATTAAATATATATATATAAATAAATATATATATTCGGTTTAATCTGGCCCTTCACAACAGTAGTGATTATTATTATTATTATTATTATCCTCATCCCCACCCGCGTAGAATGATACGAGGCGAGTCTGGCCACTGGCCAATCAGAAGTGCGCAAGAAATGCGGCTACGGAAAGAAATAGACCCTCTCTATTGTAAACAAAACAAACGCTCGCTATGAATCTACATACAAAGAATGCAGTAACAAACTAACAAACCATTTAGCAACTACTTGGAGAGATAATTAATATGCAACATGGAAACGAGATAAAGAACATGTTTGAGGCGCTGCTGGAGTCAACTGGACTAACGTAACGTTACTACATCTCAACCACCGCAGACTTTGGTGAGTGAAACTCAAGTTGATCAACGGATTTTGACTGTACGAAATCTGCCAGGGAATCTCATATAATACTAACCAAACAATATAAATATAGTCCTTTCATGCACAATTGATATCCTAACTATTCTAACGTTGCAATGCTTTGATTGATATCTTAAACAACGTTGCAACTTGCAAGATGGTGAATGAATGAATGAATGAAAACTTTATTTAACAGATTGCAGAATGGGTACAATACAGTACGGCTCAATACATACAATTGTTAAGGGGATGCAGACCAGAGAAAGACGTTTGTCTTGTTTCCATCAGGGTCCCCCATTTTCAATTCATATAGACATTTATGACATACACAACATACATGACATTTATGGCATAGGGACATATAGGTATTTAGTACTGATACATTTGTGACATAAACGGTATTCAAATATACAGTACTGTTACCGCTAGCTTTGGGTAGGGCGTTCCACATTGTTGTGGCATAATTGCGAAACGTGTTTAGTCCCTTGTTTGAGCCGAATCTGGGTTTTACATGATTTGTTGAGCTTCCTCTGGTGTAGTGGTTGTGGTATTCACTGACCTTTGGGAAGTATTTTGACATGTACATGGGTACCCCGGTCGTATAGTGTATCTTGTAGACCAAGCCCATTGCAAGTTGCTGTACTCTGTCGTCTACTCTAAGCCATCCTAGGTTGTCAAAGTGGGCAGGGGTGAGGTGGGTTCTGGGGTTCAGGTCAAGTAGTAGTCTGACCAGTTTGTTTTGTGATGTTTGTAATTTTGTTTTAAGCGCCTTTGAGGTGCTTTGGTACCATGAGGTGCAAGCATAGTCGTAGTACCCTTGAATTATAATGGTTATAATGAAACGCTCCGGCGACATCAAGGCTGTTCCTTCAACCGGCGCACTTCTTATTATATGACTCGGGACAACATTTGTTTGTGTCAGATTTGTGTTTGTATCTAGACCACATTGCTTAGCAGAGTTCGGTGATGTGAATGGAAACTGTCAAGTTGATCAACCGATTTTGAGTACTATAGGGCATGGGACTCGGGAGCAATCTTTTTTTTTAATCTTTTTTTTAAATAACTAAATAGTTACTTTTCACAGTAACTCATTACTTTTGGGTGTAAGTAACTAGTACAGTAACGAAGTTACTTTGAAATGAAGTAACTAGTAAAGTAACTGAGTTACTATTTTTCAGTAACTAGCACAACACTGTTTATGACATACCAGATTTTCAAATACAGTACTGTTTGTGATACTAAAAAAATCCAGAAGAAGAGTATATACATTTGACATAGAAACTGTGCATTGGGGGAGGTTGGGTAGGTGGGGTGGGGCTGTACATTGGAGGTGGGGGGGGGGACACTGTACATTGGAATACTGACATACATTTGACATGGAAACTGTACATTGGAGGAGGTTGGGTAGGTGGGGTGGGGTTGGGTGGGGCTGTACATTGGAATACTGACAAAGCCATGCTTGGTCTTTATTGTACAACTGGGTTAGGACATTTGTAGGGGCCAGTTTTGAATTGCAGTCTCCCGTAGGTGTTCTTTGAGAGTGTTTTTGAAGGTGGGTAGTGATTTACATTCCTTTCCTTTCATGCCTTCTATCGCTCCCAGAATATCTTCAAACCTTGCTGAGACCTCTGCTTTCACGCAGCGGGTAGCCAACAGGATTGCGTCCCCCTTGTCACCTCCAAGCTCTTCTTCCCCGCCAGCCGTCCCTTCCACGTCTTTCATGCTAGTTTTCGGCGTTTCACTGTTAACTCTGTATTCAGTTCGCTTGGGTCGTCTCGACCTGGCGCTCTTTCCTGCAACCATTTTGCTCGCTTTTCCTTCTCCCTTCGACATTGTGTCTTCTCTTACTTCCAAAATGCGAGGTTTTTATAACCGGTAATAGGTATTTTTGCCGGCGTTTGTTGTAGCTAGCAGCAGAGCGATGTCACACAGGTCCTCCTACGTGGGCGCCATAACCAGAAGTCATCCCAGCCACTCTATTTAGCAAATGTGACTCTAATAAAGCATGTTTGCACACACACACACACACACACACACACACACACATACACACACACACACACGCACACACAAACACACACTGTCGTGGCAATATTATCATGTCATAGATCTTAGAACAGGCTGTCATCCCCACCTGCCTGAAGAAGTCCACTATTATCCCTGTACCCAAAAAATCCAAGCCTGCTTGCCTCAACGACTACCGCCCTGTAGCTCTCACCTCCATAGCCATGAAGTGCTTCGAGAAGCTAGTAAAGGGCTACATCTGCTCCTCCCTCCCCATCAACATGGACCCCCTGCAATTTGCATACCGCCCCAACAGGTCCACGGAGGACGCCATATCCCATGTGCTGCACACAGCAGCATCACACCTGGACAAGAGGCAGGGGAACTATGTGAGAATGCTATTCATCGACTACAGCTCGGCATTCAATACCATAGTCCCCTCCATACTCATAGCCACGCTCAGGGACCTGGGCTTGGGCTATGACCTCTGCCAGTGGGTGTTGGACTTCCTGACTGGCAGACCCCAGGTGGTGAGAGCAGGCAACTGCACCTCCTCATCCATCACCCTCAACATAGGGGCCCCCCAGGGCTGTGTTCTGAGTCCCCTCCTCTACTCCCTGTACACACACGACTGTGTGGCTCAGCGGAGTAGCAATACAATCGCCAAATTTGCTGACGACACAGTGGTGGTGGGCCTGATCTCTGCCAACGACGAGAGGGCCTACCTGGAAGAGGTCAAGGTCCTGGCGGGATGGTGCCAGGAAAACAGCCTCTCCCTGAACGTCAGCAAAACAAAGGAGATGATTGTGGACTTCAGGAGGTCGGGGGTCAAGGACTACAGCCCCCTCAGCATCGACGGGGCACCGGTTGAGAGAGTCAACAGCTTCAAGTACCTCGGAGCCTACATATCCGAGGACTTGACATGGACCACACACATTAACAGTGTGGTGAAGAAGGCACGACAACGCCTCTACTTCCTCAGGTGCCTAAGGAAGTTCCAAGTCAGCCAGAAGATCCTTAAGAACTTCTACTCATGTACAATAGAGAGCATCTTGACCGGCAACATCACCTCCTGGTTTGGGAATAGCACTGCAAAAGACCAAAGCAGACTACAAAGAGTGACACGTTCAGCCGAACGCACAATTGGAGGGGGGCTCCCCACCCTCCAGAACATTTACTACAAGCGTTGCAAGGGCAAGGCTAAGAGAATCATTAAAGACTCCAGTCACCCGAACAACTGCCTCTTCGAACTGCTGCGGTCAGGCAAGCAATACAGGAGTCTCAAGGCGAGCACAGAAAGACTCAGAAGTAGCTTCTATCCCCAGGCCATCAGGCTGCTAAACGAACAATGAATGAACACTACACAACAACAACCACCAAACGCACATAGCACACACATCCACACGCACACACCCACTTTAAACAAACACACTGTAGCACCCACTCCACACACTTTATAGCACACACCCACTTTAAACAAACACACTGTAGCACCCACTCCCCACACTTTATATTTATGGATGAAGGATTGCACTACAACTCGTACACCTTACTGTAAATTGTACCTAAAATTGTACCTCATCCCATTTCTGCTTTGCACTAGATAGTACTGTACATTAGTACACTGCATAGTATTGTGTATTGTATATTATATGGTAACTCAGAACATTGTACATATGTCTATACCGAACACTGTGACCTCATTTTCTTCTTCTAAATTCATGCTATATTATGTTATTATGTTATTTGATACTATCTTGTCTAACACAGTCTCTGGAGCGTAACAGTAAGAAGCATTTTGTATGAAAGTATTCTGTACTTCTGTATGACAACTATTAAAGAACTTGAACTTGAACTTGATCTGTGTTGAAATATCATACATATTCGACTGTTCCTTTAAGGACTCCGAGATGTGGAGAGAGAGGATGACCTTTGACCTAATCTTTTCCTTTTCTAGCAAGGTGGTTTAATTCCAGTTAGGGACATGGCGAACAACACCGCCTAGCCAAGGCTGGTTCTCCTTTGGGCAGACTTTGTTTACTTTTCAGTCATATCTGAATGTCTAGTGTTACGTCTTTCAATTGTGTATTAACGTACGTCTGACCAGAGCTCTTGGTCACTTTGTGGTCAGACGCTTGTGTGTGAACATGTTGTCTCTGATTGTAAACTGATCACTTTTCCTTGTATGGCCATATGAGGGAATACATCTATTATCATTTTTATTCAGCGTTGGACTCAGAAAATAGTTTTTGCTTTTGTTTACTGCCACTCACTTTCTGCTCTTATAATAATTTCCACAACAACACGCACGCACATCTGTCTTCATGAGTGGGTAAACTCAACAGCTTGATGTGAGAGATGTGTTTCTGCTGATTGGGACTTCCTGCCTCAGAATATAGATGAACTAAATCAATCCATATCATCCTCTGCTCCTGTATTCCCATGATGCATTGCTCCCGGCCTCAGGTGGGTGGGTGTGTGCGTGCGTGCGTGCGTGTGTGTGTGTGGGGGGGGGGGGGGGGGGGGGGTGTGGGTGTGTGTGTGTGTCTCTCTCTCTCTATCTCTTTTGATAGAGATGGCTTGTGGCTCAGGGGGGACATCTCATAGAGAATACCAGTGGACAGCCTGGCTTAATGTACGTTTCTCATAAAGCTTCAGTAAACAGGTTACTGTGTGTGTTTCTTAATGTACGTTTCTCATAAAGCTTCAGTAAACAGGTTACTGTGTGTGTTTCTTAATGTATGTTTCTCATAAAGCTTCAGTAAACAGGTTACTGTGTGTGTTTCTTAATGTATGTTTCTCATAAAGCTTCAGTAAACAGGTTACTGTGTGTGTTTCTTAATGTACGTTTCTCATAAAGCTTCAGTAAACAGGTTACTGTGTGTGTTTAATGTATGTTTCTCATAAAGCTTCAGTAAACAGGTTACTGTGTGTGTTTCTTAATGTATGTTTCTCATAAAGCTTCAGTAAACAGGTTACTGTGTGTGTTTAATGTATGTTTCTCATAAAGCTTCAGTAAACAGGTTACTGTGTGTGTTTCTTAATGTATGTTTCTCATAAAGCTTCAGTAAACACGTTACTGTGTGTGTTTCTTAATGTACGTTTCTCATAAAGCTTCAGTAGACAGGTTACTGTGTGTGTTTTTGTTTTCATTCATGTTGTCTATAGTTAGTCCTTGTATCAAGAGTTTAGTCAGTCAACTACTAGAGAATATATCCTATATCTCAAAGTATTCAAGGATGTATGTGACTATACCCATTACCCGAGACTGCATGGTTAAAGAAATCACACACTGGGGCTTTAGTGAAAACTAACATAGCCTACTTTCAGCGTTGTACAGATGTAGTAGAGCGGTAAGTTATCCACCTTTTTTATTAGTTACAAACAGGATGTAGTTATCTCTGCCATCTTAAACCATAACTGTGAAAAGAAAGAAAGAAAGAAAGAAAGAAAGAAAGAAAGAAAGAAAGAAAGAAAGAAAGAAAGAAAGAAAGAAAGAAAGAAAGAAAGAAAGAAAGAAAGAAAGAAAGAAAGAAAGAAAGAAAGAAAGACAACTGCAACACAAAACATTCATCCATTGAATCTTTATTTTGACTCAACATTTACTCTGAGGGGCTCATTTAGTGTCACATCCTCATCACCAATAGACATGATAAAGCATAAAACATAGTAATAAAAATGCGTAAAGTAGTAGAGAAGTGCATCCCATCACCAGGGGTTGACTCTGGTGCATCACGTCAGGGTGACATGGTCAGAAGAACAGAGGTCATGCTAACATGTTCTGTGCCATCTTAATCTGTCATTAGTGTCTCAGGGAGAGTCCAGCTGTGGCCTCATGCCTGATGGGAATAATAATAATGGGACTCTATTGACAGGCCTATTGTGTGATAATGACACAGACTCACTCTGAGTAGTGAACCATTGTATCATGATCTCTCTCTCTCTCTCTCCAACCCCCCTTCTCGCTCTCTGCCTCGGTTATCCCCTCGGATGTAAGCTCTCTTCCTGTCTCCTCCCTTATCCCTGAACACACACACTGACCTGGGACCTGCTCTGTCCACGTCACAGCCTCTTCCCCCCTTATCCCTGAACACACACACTGACCTGGGACCTGCTCTGTCCAAGTCACAGCCTCTTCCCCCTTATCCCTGAACACACACACTGACCTGGGACCTGCTCTGTCCACGTCACAGCCTCTCCTCCCTTATCCCTGAACACACACACTGACCTGGAACCTGCTCTGTCCACGTCACAGCCTCTCCCCCCTTATCCCTGAACACACACACTGACCTGGAACCTGCTCTGTCCACGTCACAGCCTCGCTCCTCTCTACTCTACTCCTCTCTGATCTACTCCTCTCTACTCTACTCTACTCTACTCCTCTCTACTCTACTCTACTCTACTCCTCTCTACTCTACTCTACTCTACTCATCTCTACTCTACTCTACTCTACTCCTCTCTACTCTACTCCTCTCTACTCTACTCTACTCTACTCTACTCTACTCCTCTCTACTCTACTCTACTCTACTCTACTCTACTCTACTCTACTCTACTCTACTCTACTCTACTCCTCTTTGCTCTACTCTACTCCTCTCTACTCTACTCCTCTTTGCTCTACTCTACTCCTCTCTACTCTACTCCCTCTACTCTACTCTACTCCTCTCTACTCTACTCCCTCTACTCTACTCTACTCCTCTCTACTCTACTCTACTCTACTCTACTCCTCTTTGCTCTACTCTACTCCTCTCTACTCTACTCCTCTCTACTCTACTCTACTCTACTCTACTCCTCTCTACTCTACTCTACTCTACGCTACGCCTCTCTACTCTACTCCTCTCTACTCTACTCCTCTCTACTCTACTCTACTCTACTCTACTCTACTCCTCTCTACTCTACTCCTCTCTACTCTACTCCTCTCTACTCTACTCTACTCCTCTCTACTCCTCTCTACTCTACTCTACTCTACTCCTCTCTACTCTACTCCTCTCTACTCTACTCCTCTCTACTCTACGCTACTCTACTCTACTCTACTCTACTCTACTCTACTCTACTCTACTCTACTCCTCTCTACTCTACTCCTCTCTACTCTACTAATCTCTACTCCTCTCTACTCTACTCCTCTCTACTCTACTCCTCTCTACTCTACTCTACTCCTCTCTACTCTACTCTACTCCTCTCTACTCCTCTCTACTCTTCTCCGCTCTACTCTACTCATCTTTGCTCTACTCTACTCCTCTCTACTCTACTCCTCTTTGCTCTACTCCTCTCCTCTCTACTCTACTCCTCTCTACTCTACTCCTCTCCTATCTACTCCTCTCCTATCTACTCTACTCCTCTTTGCTCTACTCCTCTCCTCTCTACTCCTCTCCTATCTACTCTACTCCTCTTTGCTCTACTCTACTCTACTCCTCTCTACTCTACTCTACTTATGTTGGAATAATCAGACCACACGTTGATGTAGCTTAATGGTGTTTAATCAACGTCACGTCATGTCTGTGTCTCTGTGTCTCTGGTCTCTGCAGGTGATGTCTGTGTCTCTGGTCTCTGCAGGTGATGTCTGTGTCTCTGGTCTCTGCAGGTGATGTCTGTGTCTCTGGTCTCTGCAGGTGATGTCTGTGTCTCTGGTCTCTGCAGGTGATGTCACCTGTAACAGTGTCTGTAACGTGCGTGCGTGCGTGCGTGCGTGCGTGCGTGTGTGTGTGTGTGTGTGGAGAGAGAGGGAAAGAGAGAGAGAGGCAGAGAGAGAGAGAGAGCGAGAGAGAGAGAGAGAGAGACAGAGAGAGAGAGAGAGAGAGAGAGAGAGAGAGAGAGAGAGAGAGAGAGCTCCCCAGCAATCCTCTAAAGCTGCTTAAAGGCTGAATCAGGCGCTGAAGCCCTCTCCATTTCCAGGACACTCTCTCTCTCTCAATTCAATTTTCAATTCAAACGGGCTTTATTGACATAGGAAACATACGTTTACATTGCCAAAGCCAAACAAAACAAAACAATCAACCAGAGAAAACAAAAGAAATCAGTACATTACAGACGGAATTTCTTGTACAGTCTTTATGGTGGTTGCATTCCGCTGGATGTCCTTTTCTTGTCACAGCAGCTCACAAATCTTGCTGCTGTGTTTGCACATTCTTGTATTTCTCCCAGTAGGTATGGGAGTTTTGAGTTATTGTCCATGTTTTCAAAGTCTCTTTGGGTGTTTGCAATTTGTGGGAAGTATATGTCTCTGATGTCTTGGTATAGTGGGCAGGTTGTTAAGAAGTGGAGCTCGGTTTCCACCTCATCTTGTGTGCAGTGGGTGCATAGTCTGTCTTCGCTTGGGAGCCAGGTCTGCCTATGGCGGCCTTTCTCAATGGCTAGGCTGTGCTCGCTGAGTCTGTACCTAGTCAAGGATCTTCTTAGTTTTGGGTCAGTCAAGTCAAGTCAAGTCAATAGTTTTATTTGTCACGGCATACAAGTATACAATGAAATGCGGGTGGTCTTGCCCGCAACGATGTGCAATACAGTGGTACAACATATAATAGAATCCAATAAAAACAACATTGTGCAATAACAGGTAACAGGTAACATGGTGTGACATCTTGGTATCTGTACATAGTTATTTACAGAGCATATAGGACATGCTAGGTAGCTTTGGTAGTGCAATACACTGTTACTGTTGCTATACTCATTTAAAGTGGCCTTTCCTTTTGGCAATAAGTGTGGGTGTGTGCGGCATGAGTGTGTGCCCGCTCATGTTAAAGTGTTAAAGTGGCTGCTAGTGTGTGAGCGTGCACAGCGTGCATGTCGTGTGTGTGCTCATGTGTGCTTGTGTGTGGATAGTTCAGTGTTCTGTGGCACACAATGTTCATTGTTCAAGGCTCTGATGGCCTGGGGGAAGAAGCTGAGCCTAAGCCTCTCTGTCCTAGTAGCTGGGGTTTGCAGGCGTCTGCCTGACCTCAGCAGCTGGAACAGGCTGTTATTGGGGTGGTGGGGGTCTTTCATTATTCTGCAGGCTCTGGATTGGCACCTCTTGTTGAGCGCACCACTCTCTGTAGGGCCTTCTTGTCCTGTGCCGTACTGTTTCCATACCAGGCAGTGATGTTTCCGGTCAAGATGCTCTCTACAGCTCCTGAGTAGAAGGACTGGAGTATCTTCCCTGATACTCTGAACTTCCTTAACTGTCTCAGGTGGTAGAGGCGCTGCTTCGCCTTCTTTACTACTGTGTCTTTGTGTGTTGACCATGTCAGATCCTCTGAGATGTGGACCCCCAGGTACTTAAAGCTGCTCACCCTGTCCACGGTAGCCCCGTTAATCCTCAGTGGTGTGTGTGTCTCCTGCTGTCCTCTCCTATAATCCACGATCAGCTCCTTGGTTTTACCAATGTTCAGGAGCAGGCTGTTGTCCTGGCACCAGCGTTCCAGTACCTCAACCTCCTCCCGGTAGGCCTTCTCGTCGTTGTCCGAGATCAGCCCCACCACCACCGTGTCGTCTGCGAACTTCACTATGGAGTTGGAGCTGAACTTGGCCACACAATCGTGTGTGTAGAGTGAGTACAGCAGGGGGCTCAGAACACAGCCCTGGGGGGACCCGATGCTCAGGGTGATGGTGTTGGAGGTCTGACCCCCCACCCTGACCGCCTAGGGTATTTCACTCAGAAAGTCCAGTACCCAGGCGCTCAGGGCGGAGCTCAGGCCCAGCTCGATCAGCTTGTCCACCAGTCTGGTGGGGACTATGGTGTTGAACGCTGAGCTATAGTCAATGAACAACAGTCTCACATAGCCCCCCTTCTGACGGTCAAGGTGAGAGAGGGTGCTGTGCAGTACCTGGGAGACCTGAGCTTGTCCGCGAGGGAGGCGTCGTCGCTCCCCATTGAGGGGGCGCTGACTTTGTAGTCAGTTATTGTCTTCAGTCCCCGCCATAAGCCTCTTGTGTCGTTTTGTGCCATTTGTGTCTCCAGTTTGTCAGCATATGTCCTCTTAGCAAGTTTAACAGCCTTGCGTAGAGTATAGACTGAAGCCTTATACTCCTCCATGTTTCCTGACTCTCTGCCCAGGTTGTAAGCGGTGGTGCGAGAGTTCAGAGCTGCTCTAATAGTACTGTCCACCCACGGTTTCTGGTTTGGGAAAACCGCACCTTTTTCGTGGGGACAATACTATCAGCTATTGTTGTTATATAGCTCATCACTGTGTCTGCAAGCTCGCTGACGTCACTGGCGCTGCCTTGGGACATATCCCAATCCGTGTCTGCTAACACGTCCTGGAGCATGGCCTCTGATTCGTCAGTCCACTTCTTTGTCTCACGTGACACGACGGCGTCACGTGATCTTTGCTTGTAGGCGGGGAATAACAAGATGGAGTCGTGATCGCTCGAGCTTGAAGACCCCGTTAATGGCGGAGCTGCTACCGCCTTGTAGCCGGCTCTGAACGGGGAATAACAGTGGTCTAACGTGTTTCTCCCTCTGGTGGAGCAGGCGATGTGCTGAAAAAAGGACGGCACATATATATATAACAGCTTTTGATGATCGGGGAGATGGATAAACTGTGGATCAATTTGATTTATTTTATCAAAGAAAACCTCTCTTAGATCCTTATATTTGTCACAGTGTAGTAGGAAGTGAGATTCTGTCTCAACATCCCCCTGATGACAAAGTCTCTCTCTCTCTGCTCCTGGGGAGGTCTCACTGAGGGGGGGGGGGGGTCTGCTCCTGGGGAGGTCTCACTGAGGGGGGGGGGGGTCTGCTCCTGGGGAGGTCCCACTGAGGGGGGGGGGGGGTCTGCTCCTGGGGAGGTCTCACTGAGGGGGGGGGGTCTGCTCCTGGGGAGGTCCCACTGAGGGGGGGGGGGTCTGCTCCAGGGGGGGTCCCACTGAGGGGGGGGGGGTCTGCTCCTGGGGAGGTCCCACTGAGGGGGGGGGGGTCTGCTCCAGGGGGGGTCCCACTGAGGGGGGGGGGGGGTCTGCTCCTGGGGAGGTCCCACTGAGGGGGGGGGGGGGTCTGCTCCTGGGGAGGTCCCACTGAGGGGGGGGGGGTCTGCTCCTGGGGAGGTCCCACTGAGGGGGGGGGGGGGTCTGCTCCTGGGGAGGTCCCACTGAGGGGGGGGGGGGGGTCTGCAGTAATGATGACAGCAGTAATGATGACAGCAGTAGTGATGACAGCAGTAATGATGACAGCAGTAATGATGACAGCAGTAATGATGACAGCAGTAATCTTGACAGCAGTAATGATGACAGCAGTAATGATGACAGCAGTAATGATGACAGCAGTAATGATGACAGCAGTAATGATGACAGCAGTAATGATGACAGCAGTAATCTTGACAGCAGTAGTGATGACAGCAGTAATGATGACAGCAGTAATGATGACAGCAGTAATGATGACAGCAGTAGTGATGACAGCAGTAATGATGACAGCAGTAATGATGACAGCAGTAATGATGACAGCAGTAATCTTGACAGCAGTAATCTTGACAGCAGTAATGATGACAGCAGTAATCTTGACAGCAGTAATGATGACAGCAGTAATGATGACAGCAGTAATGATGACAGCAGTAATGATGACAGCAGTAATGATGACAGCAGTAATCTTGACAGCAGTAATGATGACAGCAGTAATGATGACAGCAGTAATGATGACAGCAATAATGATGACAGCAGTAATCTTGACAGCAGTAATCTTGACAGCAGTAGTGATGACAGCAGTAATGATGACAGCAGTAATCTTGACAGCAGTAATGATGACAGCAGTAATGATGACAGCAGTAATGATGACAGCAGTAATGATGACAGCAGTAATCTTGACAGCAGGTCAAAAACCTGTGAAACAGAACAAAATGCACAGTGCATACACATTAATTAAGCATAATATTAATATACACTATATATTAATATTAATACCAACACCGATCAATCAATTAATTAATTAGTATTAATATCAATATCAATATACATATTAATATACTATCAATACTACTATTGAATATACATACACTATACATTTCATTTACAATATACATTTCATCAAACCAGCATGTCATGTCTCCTTTAACAGTGAGCGAAAGAGGGAGAACTACAATGACTACATTAACCAGAATGCCTGGCAATGTTTACTTCTGCATCTCACGCAACACACACAAGCCACCGGTCGTCTCAGACACAAACCCACACAACGGCACAAGACAGCAGTTCTCATTCATCAGAGCACACACACACACCAAAGTTCCCCACATGAATCTCACCGTGACAAACCGGGAAAGCCACACGTTCGGTGAAGTGCGCTAGCCTAGCCACAAGCTAGTGGCAACATTCAGGCACAACATTCATTCATTTAGCCAGCACCAGTAACACAGTGCACATGCAAATATTATCTGCAGGCTGCATTAGCAGCCAGCAGCCAACGTGATCCATTACATTGTGTTTATATGTGACATAGCCAAGTTAACAACGTTTCAATCCCTTAATCAAGTCCACTTACCAACTGGCGGTGTCATCCTGTCAGTGCTATATTGAGAATGACAATCGCCAGCCACCATTTAAAAGGCAGCTGCGCCAACTGCGCATGCTCACAAGCACAAACACCTGTTAACTTATTCAGACCCCTTTACATAGATCTGATCCTTATATTAAATAAACCAAAAGTCTTGACAATGATGACAGCAGTAATCTTGACAGCAGTAATGATGACAGCAGTAATGATGACAGCAGTAATGATGACAGCAGTAATGATGACAGACTGATGACAGACTCTACCTGCAGGTGGATCACGGACTTCCTGACTAACAGGTCACAGCGGGTGAAGTTGGGAATTAACATCTGCGATCCCAAGTCCATCAGCACTGGCTCCCCACAGGGCTGCGTTCTGTCCCCACTACTATTCTCCCTGTACACCAACAGCTGCGTCTCTCTGCACCCCTCGGTCAAACTCCTGAAGTTTGCGGACGACACCCCCCTAGTGGGTCTCATATCCAGGGGCGACGAGTCCGCCTACAGGAGGGAGATCGAGAGGCTGCTGAGCTGGTGCAGCTGCAACAACCTGGACCTCAACGCCCAGAAAACAGTGGAGATGGTAGTGGAATTCAGGCGGAAGGCAGCCCCCCCCCCCACCCCGATCATTCTGGGAGGCACCCCGTGGCCTCTGTGGAGTCCTGCCGCTTCCTCGGCATGACACTCTCCCGGGACCTGAAATGGGAGCTGAACACCATCGCTCTCAATAAAAAGGCCCGGAAGAGGATGTTCTTCCTACGTCAGCTGAGGAAGTTCAGGCTGCCGAGGACTATGATGGTCCAGTTCTACACTGCCATCATCCAGTCCATCCTCACCCTCTCCATCATCACCTGGTTCCCTGCAGCCACGGTCAGGGACAAGACCAAGCTGCAGCGGGTGATACGATCAGCGGAGAGGGTGATCGGCTGCCCCCTTCCCTCCCTCGAGTCCCTACATTCCACCAGGGCCTTGAGGAGGGCGAGGAGGATCATGGCAGACCCCGCCCACCCGGGTCACAGCCGCTTCATTATGCTCCCCCACGGCAGGCGGCTACGGCTGCCCAAGACATTAAAGTCAAGTTCAAGTTCAATTGTTTCTTTATTAGTTGTCATACAGAAGTACAGAATACTTTTATACAAAATGCTTCTTTCTGTTACGCTCCAGAGACTGTGCTAGACAAAAATAGATAAGTATAAAATAAAATAAGTATAGCAAGTATAAAATAGAAGTCAAGTACGTAGACACAAGTGTTCAGTATGTACATATGTACAATGTTCAATGCAGAGTAGAAGTGACTGAGTTACCATACAATTACTATACAGTGCAAAGCAGAAATGGGATGAGGTACAATTTAGGTACAATTTACAGTAAGGTGTAATGCGGTATGGGTTGTAGTGCAAATTCTTTACCAATAAATATAAAGTGTGTTTATGTGTTCTAAAGTGGGTGCTGCAGTGAGTTGTTTGTTTAAAGTGAGTGTGTGCATGTGGATGTGTGTGCTGTGAGTGCATTTGATGGTTGTTACATAGTGTTATTGTTCGTTGAGCATCATGATGGCCTGGGGATAGAAGCTTCTTCTGAGTCTTTCTGTGCTTGCCATGAGACTCCGGTATCGCTTGCCTGACCGCAGCAGTTCAAAGAGGCAGTTGTTTGGGTGGCTGGAGTCTTTGATAATTCTCTTAGCCTTACCCATGCACCGCTTGTTGTAAATGTTCTGCCATAGACTCAGCTTCTTCCCTTCAGCAGCTCGCCTGGTAAATGAGTCAGGTGTCCCCCTGCTCCCCCTCCCCCCTCCCCCCCTCTATGGCGAGCTGCTAGGGCTGGACCTCCTCTGGACTTGAACTGTGCTGCACTGTATCCATGTCCCCTACCACTGCACTTTACTGTCTTATTGTTTTCTCACTGTTCTGTCCTGTTTTGCACTTATTTATCTATCATTATTATTATTATGTTGTTCCTATTTTTTTTTTTTTTGTATTTTATTTTTTTATTATTTTTTAAACATAACATAAAATTAGACACACAAGCATTAACAGTAAACATCCAATGTAAATCACCATTTGAATCAATATAAATGTAGTTTACGAGATATATACCTAATACTTGCTATCTAATACAATACATACATATGCTCTTGCTCGCTCTCCCTCCCCGGACCCCCACTTGGATAATCCATCCATTTTCATTCGCTTCTAACCAGGCATTACAATTCATATGCTAGCTTTTATTCTCTCCACCACTTCTAACCAGATTGCAATGTTGGTTTCACTGACACCTAAAATTCTTGCTGTAGATATCTCTAGATAAATCACATCGAGATAGGTAAGAACCCATACCTTCCGGCACATTTTATCCGGTTGAATCCATCGTGATGCTATCAACTTTTTAGCAGCTGTGAGACCGGATAAAACGAGTCTCTTTAGCTGTATTCTCCACTTGCACAATCTGAAAGTAGGCACTTCCGGCTGACTTCCGGTTGCCAATGGTACTTCCTGTCCCATCCAAATACATTGGTTTTAGCTACTTTTCTCCCCTTATTTAAACAACTTTGTCGTCACAGAGAGGCAATGAAACGTTTGTATTATTATAGTATAGAATGTATTTAATAAGCAAACGTTTGTCAGCAGGGTTTTTGGGCTGTATTTCATGTAAAAACGTTTACTGTTAGTTTCCTTGCTCAGCCAGCATTAGCTAACAGAAGCTAGTGGTTAAACAGGCCGGATTAGCTTTGAGCTAACTATCTTTCCCGACCCATGTATTCATTCCATTCTAAACATAACGTTAGTTTACAAAACATGACCTGTCTATATAACGTTGAGGAACAAATTATAAGTGTGTGGGTGTGTGTTTTGGTGAACATTGGACTGCAAACAGAAAATGCATCACAGTTAGACAGTAGCTACTGTTAGCTGCCCTTCCGGATTAGCTTTGAGCTAACTATCTTTCCCGACCCATGTATTCATTCCATTCTAAACATAACGTTAGTTTACAAAACATGACCCGTCTATATAACGTTGAGGAACAAATTATATAGAGGGGTAATGTTTTGAACAACTAACGTTACGTTTAGAATGGAATGCATCGGCAAAGATCGTTAGCTCAAAGCTATTCCGGCCAGTTTATCAACTTCCTGTCATTTAGAAATATGATTTTATAGTGAAAATCATTACCAAAACGTCCGGAAAAACCTCACGGGAGCATTATAGACTGTCATACAAATGTACAAATGCTATAAGGTGGCAAGAAATGCACTATAAACAATACTTTGGGTCGGGAAAGATAGTTAGCTCAAAGCTAATCCGGAAGGGCAGCTAACAGTAGCTACTGTCTAACTGTGATGCATTCGACAGACAGACCGGCCCAGGCAGTTCAGCGTCGCGGAGCATTTAGCCTGCTGGCTACCTAGCTCCACTCGGGAGCTCCAGCAGCTTGTCGATGTGCTAATAGCCTCAGCAACCTAACGTTAGCTGGCTCCAGCAGATCGACAAGCTGCTGGAGCCAACCTAACGTTAGCTGGCTCCAGCAGATCGACAAGCTGCTGGAGCCAGCTAACGTTAGCTTGCTGAGGCTATTAGCACATCGACAAGCTGCTGGAGCTCCCGATGCTGGTTGAAGTGGAGCTAGGTAGCCAGCAGCTAACGGTAGCTGGCTCCAGCAGCTTGTCGATCTGCTGGAGCCAGCTAACGTTAGGTTGCTGAGGCTATTAGCACATCGACAAGCTGCAGATAGGAGTGGGTCTGACAGTGAGGCAGATAGGAGCTGGGTCTGAGGTGGATAGGAGTGGGTCTGAGGCAGATAGGAGTGGGTCTGAGGCAGATAGGAGTGGGTCTGAGGCAGATAGGAGTGGGTCTGAGGCAGAGAGGAGTGGGTCTGAGGCAGATAGGAGTGGGTCTGAGGCAGATAGGAGTGGGTCTGAGGCAGATAGGAGTGGGTCTGAGGCAGATAGGAGTGGGTCTGAGGCGGAGAGGAGTGGGTCTGAGGCGGTCAGAAGATGTAGAGCGGTGGGGTCTTGATAGATATGGAGTTGTAGTAAGTAGATGGAGTTTTCTATGAGTGAGATTTCATTCATAGTAGATTATTCTTTATTTTCTTTCTTTTAATTTTTTACATTTTGCCTCCCGGTAGCCCCCTGTTGGAGACCACTGGTCTATAGATAGGTAGGCCTACTTTGTGACAATACATTTGTGAAATGTAATTTGAATTAACTTGACTTGACTCATAGACCAGCCAGACCAAATTCCACTCTCTTTGATTACTAAGTAAGGCCCAGGGTTATGACTGGGTATGTTATCCCCTTTATTATAGGAATAAGTTATGAGCTTAACAAATTTTGACTAAAGCTTTGAATCTCTGTCTTACTGCCACACCACATACTGTCATGTACTGTACCACGCAGGCAAGGGACACTATACTGTACACTACAGTGGCGGACTGGCCATCGGGACGTTCGGGACGAATCCCGATGGGCCGGAACCAAAGTGGGCTGGTCCAAAAAAAAAAAAAAAAAAAAAAAAAAAAATCTTTTTTTTATACTTTTTTTTTTTTACTTTTTTTTTTTTTTACTTTTTTTTTGGCCAGTGTGTGGGCCAGTGTGTGAGCCACTAATGTGGGCCGGTGTGTGGGCCAGTGTGTGGGCCAGTGTGTGAGTCGGTGTGTGGGCCACTAATGTGGGCCAGTGTGTGGGCCGGTGTGTGGGCCAGTATGTGGGCCAGTGTGTGAGTCGGTGTGTGGGCCAGTGTGTGGGCCAGTATGTGGGCCAGTATGTGGGCCGGTGTGTGGGCCACTAATGTGGGCCAGTGTGTGTGCCGGTGTGTGGGCCAGTGTGTGGGCCAGTATGTGGGCCAGTATGTGGGCCAGTGTGTGGGCCAGTATGTGGGCCAGTGTGTGTGCCAGTATGTGGGCCAGTGTGTGGGCCAGTATGTGGGCCGGTGTGTGGGCCAGTGTGTGGGCCAGTATGTGGGCCAGTGTGTGGGCCAGTATGTGGGCCGGTGTGTGGGCCAGTGTGTGAGTCGGTGTGTGGGCCAGTATGTGGGCCAGTCTGTGGGCCGGTGTGTGGGCCAGTATGTGGGCCGGTGTGTGGGCCGGTGTGTGGGCCAGTATGTGGGCCAGTGTGTGGGCCAGTCTGTGGGCCGGTGTGTGGGCCAGTATGTGGGCCGGTGTGTGGGCCAGTATGTGGGTCGGTGTGTGGGCCAGTATGTGGGCCAGTATGTGGGCCAGTCTGTGGGCCGGTGTGTGGGCCAGTATGTGGGCCGGTGTGTGGGCCAGTATGTGGGCCAGTCTGTGGGCCAGTGTGTGGGCCGGTGTGTGAGTCGGTGTGTGGGCCAGTATGTGGGCCAGTCTGTGGGCCGGTGTGTGGGCCAGTATGTGGGCCAGTGTGTGGGCCAGTATGTGGGCCAGTCTGTGGGCCAGTATGTGGGCCAGTGTGTGGGCCAGTATGTGGGCCGGTGTGTGGGCCAGTATGTGGGCCGGTGTGTGGGCCAGTCTGTGGGCCAGTATGTGGGCCAGTATGTGGGCCAGTGTGTGGGCCAGTATGTGGGCCGGTGTGTGGGCCAGTATGTGGGCCGGTGTGTGGGCCAGTCTGTGGGCCAGTATGTGGGCCAGTCTGTGGGCCAGTATGTGTGCCGGTGTGTGGGCCAGTGTGTGGGCCGGTGTGTGAGTCGGTGTGTGGGCCACTAATGTGGGCCAGTGTGTGTGCCAGTGTGTGGGCCAGTATGTGGGCCGGTGTGTGGGCCAGTGTGTGGGCCGGTGTGTGGGCCAGTATGTGGGCCAGTGTGTGGGCCAGTATGTGGGCCAGTCTGTGGGCCAGTATGTGGGCCAGTGTGTGGGCCAGTATGTGGGCCAGTATGTGGGCCAGTGTGTGGGCCAGTATGTGGGCCAGTGTGTGAGTCGGTGTGTGGGCCAGTGTGTGGGCCAGTGTGTGGGCCAGTGTGTGGGCCAGTGTGTGGGCCGGTGTGTGTGCCAGTGTGTGGGCCAGTATGTGGGCCGGTGTGTGGGCCAGTGTGTGGGCCGGTGTGTGGGCCAGTGTGTGGGCCGGTGTGTGGGCCAGTGTGTGGGCCGGTGTGTGGGCCGGTGTAGTGTGTGGGCCGGTGTAGTGTGTGGGCCATATGTGGGCCGGTGTAGTGTGTGGGCCATTATGTGGGCTGGTGTGTGGGCCAGTGTGTGGGCCGGCAATAAAACAATAAACAAGTTGCATAAACTAAATCAGATTAAAAATGATCACAGTTCTGGTTTGCCTTAAGATGCAGTTTAAGATGGGTCTTGAACATGGAGTATGTAGGGCACTCTCTAATCACAACTGGTAGGCTATTCCAGTAGTTACCACTTTTAACAGAGAACACAGTTTTTGCAATGGTAGTATACCGAAAAGGCACCTTACAGTCCCCTCTACTGATGGCCCTGGTGGTAATGCCAGTGTCTCCTTTCTGTTGGATGAACTCATTCAATGGGGGAGGGGCAAGTCCATACAGAACCTTGTACATGAAGCAAGTATATTTGAAAACTTGGAAATTCTCGAAACTTAGCATGTTATGTTTTTCTAAAACATTACAGTGATGAAATGAAATTGGTTTCCTATCAAATACTTTTATGGCTTTTTTGTAGAGTAATTCTATTGGTGTAAGAGTAGTGACATATGAAAGAGACCAGTTGATAAAACAGTACTCGATGTGTGATAAAATCATTGAATGCAGAAACATCCTTGCAGCATTAACTGGCAGGCAGGGCCTGATCTGCCTGACGTTTTCGATGTTAAACTTGACTGTGTTTGTCACTTTCTTCACATTACTTTTTGAAGGTCAATGTAGAGTCCAATGTGACCCCAAGATACTTGAATTAATGTACAATGTCCAGCTCCGCCTCTCCCAGAAACACATTAGAGTGAGTGACCTCTACTGGTGACTTTGTGAACATCATACACACTGTTTTCTTGGTGTTAAAGGATAACTCCACTATTTTGGGAAATTAGCTTATTTAACATCTTCCCTGGAGTTAGACAAGAAGATACATTTTTTGTCTCTGTGCGTGCATTTTAGCTTTGGGAATAGATGCTCCGTTAGCATAGCTTAGCTTCATCACTGGAAGTGAGGCAGGACAGTAGCCTTACAGTGCCTTACAGTGTATTGCAAGGTCTGACATTGACCAAACTTGATATGCATGACCTTGGTGGGCTCTAGGTCAACTCCTGAAAAGGGGGTCAATGTCAGACCTTGCAATCAAAAGTTAGGGGCGCACTGAAATTATGGCAAGGGTTATTAGCCCCCTAACTTTTGATTGCAAAGTCTGACATTGACCCCCTTTTCAGGAGTTGACCTAGAGCCCACCAAGGTCATGCATATCAAGTTTGGTCAATGTCAGACCTTGCAATACACTGTAAGGCACTGTAAGGCTACTGTCCTGCCTCACTTCCAGTGATGAAGCTAAGCTATGCTAACGGAGCATCTATTCCCAAAGCTAAAATGCACGCACAGAGACAAAAAAGGTATGCAAAAAAAGAAAGGGTGGAGCTGAAAAAGCTAGAATTGCTAGTAAAAGACGCAGAACAATGTTCTAAAATTACAGACATGTTTAGTAGAGGAAGGGCTGGCGTTAGAGTAGCTGCTGCTGCTAATGATGATGAAGTTCAAGTGGAAGGAACCAACAGTAACATGACAGGTGCGTGCAGTAGCCTAGTGCATATTCTACTGTTGGTGTGTGCCGGTTCATGAGGGCTAGCTAGCCTATACTAGTTCTTGCAGTGATTTCAGTCATTCTATTACAAGACAATGTGCTTTCCGTATTCCTGATTCCTTACAGCACGTGGACGTAAATAGTCGTGACTCGTGACGTTTTTTCTCTGACTAAAAGTTTAGTTAGCAATGTTAGGACTAGTGCCCACCACAGCATCGGAAGCTAAAGTGCTAACCTAGAGAGCCAATCAGAACCTAGGACGGGCTGCAAATTAATTGGCTACTAATATTATAATAGTAAATACTCAAATAAAATACTATTATGTTCCCTTTCAAATTTTCATGTTGATATAATATTGGTAATCTAATTGATTGAATTGATTAGTTGCCATTTTACATGCTTAAATAAGATGTACCTTAGAATTCCCAACAGTTAGCCATGTTCTCGATTAGTCTCATCTACATGTTTGTAGATAACCACAGCTAACTAGCTTAAGCTAACAACTAGGTCAACTACTTCCCCCGTAGTTAAACAAATGTGATTGCATATAACATGATGCTACAGCTAAGTTGGTAGTTAGCCTATTCCATTAATGTTGAATGTATTTATGAAGGTTGTTGATGGTGGTTGGCGCTGAATAGCAGACATGATTCCGTCAGTCTGCCACAGGGAAGCTGTGTTTGCTGATGCTGCTCACGACCACCAGTAGCGTATGATGTGTGAGTGTGAATGCTTGATGGTTTCTGTGAAGCGCTTTGTGGAGCAATGCTGATATACAGTTAAGAATGAGTAATTCGCTTTTGGTTTTTAAGAAAATGGTTTGTAAAGCTATTTTTGAAAACTACAAGGGTGAATAATACTGTTTTTTTTTTGCTATTTTCTTTTAGAATACTGTTTTGGAGTCTTAATTTTTTTAATTTTTGTTAAGAATATAGGACAGGCATAGGCTATATAAGCATTGCTTCAGTCTGTACCTTCTCAGTCACTGTAAAATCAAATATTGTTAAATGATGGGGTATATTGTATTGTGTGAGATGATGACTGAATAAACTACTACTACTACTACTACTACTACTACTACTACTTTGGGTGTTTTCAAAAGGCTGAAAAACGCTGTATGAATTCAAGCCATTATTATTGATTGCTGATGTTCTTCTTATGCAGTTGACTCTGAGGAAAGAGAGAGAGCCCAGTCCAGCACAGCTGACCCTGAGGGGAGAGAGAGCCCAGTCCAGCACAGCTGACCCTGAGGGGAGAGAGAGAGCCCAGTCCAGACAGACAGACAGACACACAGAGAGAGAGACAGAGAGAGAGACACAGAGAGAGAGACAGAGAGAGAGGGAATGACACAGAGAGAGAGAGAGACACAGAGAGAGAGAGAGACACACACATAGAGAGACACATACAGAGAGAGAGAGACAGAGAGAGAGAGAGAGAGAGAGAGAGAGAGAGAGAGAGAGAGAGAGAGAGAGAGAGAGAGAGAGAGAGAGAGAGAGAGAGAGAGAGAGAGAGAGAAAACAAGCTCTTGGAATGGGTGTCTGGGAGGAAGTGGGGGGTCTTTCGATGTTGATTAAACGGCAAGCAACTAATGTCATGAGTGCCAAATTAAAGGACAATAAATCCAATCTAACTGAAATTGTGTAGCACAGACCTTTTCTATGGATCAAAACCTCAATATTATTATGGTGTAGTTAATACTTCATGTATCCTTAATCCCTAGGCTAATGAGGCACTAAGATGTTAGTAAAAAAATAAAACATATGCCAATGACAGGAAGTAACGGTATATGTATGTGTGTGTCTCTGTGTGTGTGTGTGTGTGTGCACTGTGCATGAGTGCACATCTAGGGGCGGTGTGTAGATTTGGTCTCCCTGATGTTGACTCCTTAGCCACAGCCTTGGGTTGTTTAATACTGGACAAGTGTTTCATAACGGCCGTTGTGTGGGCCGGTTTCGGGGCCGGTGCGTGGGCCGGTGCGTGGGCCGGTGTGTGGGCTGGTGCGTCTGAATGTCCCGGGCTGAATTTGTGTCCCAGTCCGCCACTGGTACACTATACTGTACAGGCCTGTTGCTTTTTGACATCAAGAGTCTGGCTCTGGGGTTTCAGCCTGTGGGGAACAGTGGCAGCTGTGAATGAAACAAAATAATTACATTTTGAGATGCAAGGTTTTTGATGGCCATTGGTGGTCATATGTTTAATGATATTTCACCATGATACAAACGAAGGCTATACTGTGTAATCTATAATAATTAGGGCTGTCAAAGTTAATGCTTTAACTTTGGAGATTCATTTAAATTATTTAAAGCGTTAATAGATACATTATCTAGATTAATCTATGGAGTGAAAAATGTTCAATGTTCTGAACTTTCAGCAGTATCTTTGCTTGTTCTTTTTTTTGCATTGACTCATGCACCTTTTGGAAAATCATCTGACATGAAGATGGAACACATTTTTTGTTAATATGATTTATATTACTGGTTGTTCATACAAGACATTATCGTCCTCTAAGCCAATCTGCACTTTAACATAAGCCTGGGTTGTTTTTATTTCTGTTGAATGAATGAATGAAAACTTTATTTAACAGATTGCAGAATGGGTACAATACAGTACGGCTCAATACATACAATTGTTAAGGGGATGCAGACCTGAGAAAGACGTTTGTCTTGTTTCCATCAGGGTCCCCCATTTTCAATTCATATAGGCGCATATGTTAGCGCCACGGATATAAGAAAGCGGTCTAGCTGAGTCAATGTTGATGGTTTTGTTGAACATTTGTATTTCACAGGAGAGAAACTATATTCAAAGATCAAAGAAAGCTATTAAAATAGTCTTTGAATCTAAATATACTTTCTTTGTGTTGATTCTACATTAATTCCATGATTTTACTCAAGTAAATATCTGTTACAAGCTTCAGTCTTAAGTAGAAAATGCGATTTATTTTCTAGATTAATTTAGATTCATTACAGAATTTTTTATCTATTGACAGCACTAATAATAATACATAGGCCTAGACATTTAGTCAACGACACGGTCAACACACCTAATTTAAGAATGGGTACAAGTCACAGGCTCTTAGTCCATTCGGTAAAAGCGATCACGCCGCAATTTTTCTTTTGCCTAAGTACAAACAGTGTCTCAAGCGAACGCCGGTGGTCTCGCGAGAGGTTAAGCGTTGGACCGTGACGTCAGTAGAGTCACTCCAAGCAGTGCTGGGAAGCACAGAATGGAGTGTACTCCGTGATAACACAGCCAATATTAACGAATACACCGAAACGGTGATTGACTATGTCTGTACTCAGGTAGAAGTAATAATCCCCACCACCAAAATTAATATCTACCCAAACCAAAAGCCCTGGGTAGACAAATCCGTCCGTGAGGCTCTGAAAGTGCGCACATCAGCATACAACACCGGGCTGGTGACAGGCAACATGGAAGAACACAAGATGGCAAGATACAACGTCAGGAGAGCAGTAATAGAGGCAAAACGGCGTTACAGGGATAAAGTTGAACTTCAGTTTGAACAGGCTGACTCTAGAGGCATGTGGCAGGGCCTCAGAACAATGACAGACTACAAAGGAACCCCCCTCAAACTGAACAGTGACATCTCCTTAGCAAATGATCTCAACTCCTTCTATGCGAGGTTTGAGGCTGTGAATAACAACACCAGCCTACAAACCACGGCAATGGGGGGGGGGGGGTCTGCTGATGGAGACTCAGTGTTCAGGGTAACAGAGCATGAGGTGAGACGGATCTTTAAAAAAGTGGATATCAGGAAGGCAGCAGGACCGGACGGCATCCCCGGCCGCGTCCTAAAAGTCTGTGCCGACCAACTGGCCCCGGTATTCACTGACATCTTCAACCTGTCCTTGGAACAGGCCGTCATCCCCACCTGTCTGAAGAAGTCCACCATCATCCCTGTACCCAAAAAATCTACGCCCGCTTGCCTCAACGACTACCGCCCTGTAGCCCTCACCTCCATAGCCATGAAGTGCTTTGAGAAGCTAGTGAAGGGCTACATCTGTTCCTCCCTCCCCATCAACCTGGACCCTCTGCAATTTGCATATCGCCCCAACAGGTCCACGGAGGACGCCATAGCCCATGTGCTGCACACAGCAGCATCACATCTGGACAAGAGGAAGGGGAACTATGTGAGAATGCTGTTCATCGACTACAGCTCAGCATTCAATACCATAGTCCCCTCCAAACTCATAGCCAAGCTCAGGGACCTGGGCTTGAACTATGACCTGTGCCAGTGGGTCCTGGACTTCCTGACGGGCAGACCCCAGGTGGTAAGAGCCGGCAACTGCACCTCCTCATCCATCACGCTCAACATAGGGGCCCCCCAGGGCTGTGTTCTGAGCCCCCTCCTCTACTCCCTGTACACACATGACTGCGTAGCACAGCGGAACAACAACACCATCATCAAATTTGCTGATGACACAGTAGTGGTGGGCCTGATCTCTGCCAACGACGAAAGGGCCTACCTGGAAGAGGTAGAGAACCTGTCACAGTGGTGTCAGGAGAACTGCCTCTCCCTGAACGTCAGCAAAACAAAAGAGATGATTGTGGACTTCAGGAGGTCGGGGGTCAAGGACTACAGCCCCCTCAGCATCGACGGGGCACCAGTTGAGAGAGTGAACAGTTTCAAGTACCTCGGAGCCCACATATCCGAGGACTTGACATGGACCACACACATTGACAGTGTTGTGAAGAAGGCACGACAACGCCTCTACTTCCTCAGGCGCCTAAGGAAGTTCCAAGTCAGTCAGAAGATCCTTAGGAACTTCTACTCATGTACAATAGAGAGCATCCTGACCGGCAACATCACCTCCTGGTTTGGGAATAGCACTGCACAAGACCGTAGCAGACTACAAAGAGTGACACGTTCAGCCGAACGCACAATTAGAGGGGGGCTTCCCACCCTCCAGAACATTTACAACAAGCGGTGCAAGGGGAAGGCTAAGAGAATTATTAAGGACTCGAGCCACCCGAACAACTGCCTCTTTGAACTGCTGCCGTCAGGCAAGCGATACCGGAGTCTTATGGCGAGCACAGAAAGACTCAGAAGGAGCTTCTATCCCCAGGCCATCAGGCTGCTAAACGAACAATAATCGCTAAACGAACAATAATCACTATGCAACAACCATCAAATGCACACAGCACACACACCCACACGCACACACACACTCACTCAAACAAACAACACACTGCAGCACCCACTCTCCACACTTTAGATCACACAAACACACTTACACTTTATATTTATTGATAAAGGATTTGCACTACAACTCGTACACCTACTGTGAATTGTACCTAAACTGCACCTCGTCCATTTATGCCTTGCACTATATAGTATTGTATATTAGTACACTGCACAGTATTGTATATTGTATGGTAACTACGTCTACGAACATTGTACATATGTCTAAACTGAACACTGTGACCTCTTTTTTTTTTTTTTTTTTCTTCAAATTTTTACTATGTTTTTATTTCATACTATCTTGTCATGCACAGTCTCTGGAGCGCAACAGTAAGAAGCATTTTGTACAAAAGTATTCTGTACTTCTGTATGACAACTATTAAAGAAACTTGAGAAACTTGAACTATAGCTATCAGTGATTGTTACAAAGATGTCTGTTACACAGGAGACTATTTCAGCAACATTACCTGCCAGAACAGTTTATTCACTTTGCTGACTTCTTCTGAAAGAGTTGCTTGTGTACACTGTCCAAATCACCATCCTTATTTAGATGAGGCGCATATTATTTACCCTAATATACTGTAGCCTACTTCCACCCACTGCCCTATATTGAGCTTCATTAAGCTCAACAGCGCCTCCCAGTGTAATACTGAAATGAATGCCTATTCTCTAACTGCACGTCAATGGTAATCCGCCTGGTGGCACTGTTGAACCACACATCCCACCGTCTGACATGAACGAATGGGAATGGGAACCACAGCGTCGCCGGAGAGAAACGCAGTGTCGCTCGCGTCCATTTTTCATTCGTATTTGTATTTTTCAAACTGTCAACATTACACTGAGTCACTGACAGTGACAATATCAACAGAATACATCAAAATCAAGCACAGCTGCACATACATATGAAACATAAAGAAAACAAAGCAAAAAGTTCAAGTGTTGTTTTATTTGTCATAAGGTACACGTACATGTCATTACAGTGAAATGTTTGGTTCTGTATGAGCAGTGACAAACAGAAAAAGATTAAACAAATTGAATGTAAAATAAAAACATTGTAAAAACAGTGTATGACAATAAATTCACTTAAAAACGATTGCATAAATTAATTGTTTTGATTGCTTTTTTGTTTCGTGAGGTAGAAATTGTTGACACATATTGCTCCATTTCCTTCATAAAGGCATTTATGAATTTAGGTTTTTGTTTGTAAATGTACATTTGTGAATGTGGAATTTAAACGAGAAGTAAAATTAGATCAATGAGGAAAAAAGCATTCTCATCTTTGTCACTATAGTCATAGGAGCAACCACATATAATATTTCTATAGTACAAAGTGAAATATTGTCAACTATAAAATTATTAACATCTTGACATCAATACAATGACAAGACCAAGTGGGAGCAAGTTTCAGGATGTAATTCACAGAAAGAGCTGCTATTTACATATATGTCACTCTTTAACTTTTACAAGAAATCTTTCACTGGATCAATTATATGGATCATTTTAAATTAAACATATTGTACCTTATTACGTTTCCTTATTAGAAGTTACCTTTGTGGTATAAGGACCAAACTTTTTTTCCAGTCAATATTACTAACAAACTTATTTCAATAAAATGTTGATGTAGGCATAGCGATCATGTTGTCCTGAAACAAAGCCCTTATTCTAGAGTTCTTACTCGGAATTACCGGCGCATTACCGCACGCCACTACGGTAGAATGCTTCCGCATTCTTGCACTGCTTGCTTATCATTATGGAAAACGCAGTCGGGACCACAGATCAATCAATCAATCAAAGCCTAGAAAAAGGCGTCACACGATTGGCGCAATGTCGCATGACCAGAAACGTCAGTGGCCAATCAGAGAGCGTCTCCGCAAACATAGGCTACGAAAGAAAATCACGCAGCAGGGAGGGTTCGAGATCTCCTGGTGACGGAAGTAGCTGGGAGGGTTCGAGATCTCCTGGTGACGGAAGTAGCTGGGAGGGTTCGAGATCTCCTGGTGACGGAAGTAGCTGGGAGGGTTCGAGCATAGGGGTTCGATATCTCCTGGTGACGGAAGTAGCTGGGAGGGGAGGGCCATAGATATATATAGAACACTATAATATCTATGGGGAGGGCTGCCTGAATACTTTCCACCAGAGCCGTATGCTTTCCACAACAAATGCGTGTTTCCGCGTCTCTGATTGGCCACGCGCGTTTCTGGTCATGTGCGCCAATCGTGGGACCGCAAGTTTTTGGGGTTCCGGCTCTCCGCGGGGGACGCGTGACGTCATGACGCTGCTGCCTGGAGGCGACACCAGAGCTGGAATGGATCAGCTATAGCAGAATCAACACATATTATGATATCTTAAAGACACCTCAACGAAAACAACAAGGACAGTGGTGGTACGTAAACAACAGTCTTGCTGTTATCTTATTGTTACTTGCTAATACTTGCTAACAGCGTTGCGCTAGCGTTCGTATCTACAGTAGCTATTATTAACCAAACCAATCAGTCAGACCAGTTAATATTCAACCCTCTCTATAGGGAACGCTAGCTGATTGATTGATTGATTGATTGATTGATTGATTGAAAACTTTATTAACAGATTGCAGAATGGGTACAATACAGTACAGATCAATACACACAATTGTTAAGGGGATGCAGACCAGAGAAAGACTTTCGTCTTGTTTACATCAGGGTCCCCCATTTTCAATTAATCATAACATAATATAACATACATGACATACAGATAGACAGTACTGTCTGCTACATCTATACATTTATGACATACCAGATTTACAAATATATAGATGTAGCAGCAGAGTAATTATATTCATTCATGTCGCTTTTACCAAGTCAGTTGAAATGTATTTGGACGAATGGTGTTGTAGTAGGAAGCCTATTATTAGCTACCTACCTCAAGCTATACAGTCTATATATTACTGTTCCCATACCTGTATGATAGCCATGTACAATAATATTATTATACTTACTGTGTGTGTATCGTATACACAATACATAGATCGTATAATTGTTGGATATATCTGCATATTATATCCCTGTTTGCATGCCCGTAGTATGCTATATTATTATATCTATATCTATATATCCTAGACCTACCTTAATAGTTATACCACTGGCCAGTATGGTTTACTACCATAGTGTATTTGTATGTATCACTAGTCTGTACATAATTATACTGTACATACATCAGTTTAGCATATATATATATTACTCAGTAGCATACATCACATTAAACACTTGTACATTGTCTATTGATGCACTTTACTGTTACATTTGCACTCTGGTTAGATAACCTTTTTTTATTTATTATTTTTACTGTACTTGTTTTGATTGATTGATTGATTGAAAACTTTAACAGATTGCAGAATGGGTACAATACAGTACGGCTCAATACACACAATTGTTAAGGGGATGCAGACCAGAGAAAGACTTTCGTCTTGTTTACATCAGGGTCCCCCATTTTCAATTCATAATGACATGACATGACATACGCAACATACAGATATATATCATGACATTTATGACATACAGGTATACAGTACTGTTACATTTGTGACATACAAGAAATGCAAATATATAGTACTGTTAAACAGAGATCCTAACAGATAACATACGAGGGGGAGGAAACTGTACATTAGGAGGGGGTGGGTGGGAGGGGGGGTTTGTACATTTACGGGGGCCAGTTTCGAATTGCAGCGCCAGCCTCCTGTAGGTGTTCTTTGAGAGCGGTTTTGAAGGAGGGTAGTGATTCACATTTTTTTTACGGCTGTGGGTAGGTCGTTCTACATTGATGTGGCATAATTGTGAAACGTGTTTAGTCCCTTGTTTGAGCCGAATCTGGGTTGAACATGATTCGTGGAACTCCCTCTGGTGTTGTGATCGTGGTATTCACTGACCTTTGGGAAGTATTTCGACATGTACAGGGTACCTTAGTGGTGTAGTGTATCTTGTAGACCAGGCCCATTGCAAGTTGCTGTACTCTGTCGTCTACTCTAAGCCATCCTAGGTTGTCAAAGTGGGCAGGGGTGAGGTGGGTTTTAGGAGTAAGGTCAAGCAGTAGTCTGACCAGTTTGTTTAGTTTGTAATCTTGTTTTTAGTGCCTTTGAGGTGCTTTGGTACCATGAGGTGCAAGCATAGTCGTAGTACCCTTGAATGAGTGCTCCTGTTAAGAGTCTTCAGGGTATTCTTGTTTACCAGAGAGGAGATCCGGTACAAGAATCTTGTTCGTTGGTTGACTTTTTTGATTACATTGGATGCCATTTTCTCACACTATATATAATAATATAGCATACTACGGGTATGCGAACAGGGATATATGCAGATATATCCAACAATTATACGATATATGTATGTGTATGTACATGGCTATCATACAGGTATGTGAACAGTAATATGTGCTGTGCAATCACGATACATTTGAATCTAATCTATCTAATCTAATCTAATCTAATCTAATCTAATTAGTATAGTCAGTTACAACTGTGTTGCTAGTGTCTGGTTGGACCGTTCATACCAGGACGGCTCGCCATCTGCTGTAATGATGTTGGCGTCTGGTCTATTTCCTCCATGAGCTGCGAGTGAATAATAATAATAATAAACTGTATTTGTATAGCACGGCACCTTTCATACAAGAATTGCAGCTCAAAGTGCTTCATAGCAGTAAAGAAAGACATAGGCGGGTCATTGACGGATACAACTTTTCAATAGGCCAATTTTAAAATACAAAAAATAAGGATATATTTGGCCATTTTTCAAACATTTGGAATGTAGTGTATACATGCATTTATGCAAAAAACCCAAATTAAGAGATTTTAGTGTGTTTAAAGTAGGGATGCACGATAATTATCGGGCCGATATCAGCAATTATGACGTCATCCCGATAAACCCGATAACGTTATTGATAGCTCCGATAATATATAATACATTTTTTTGGTTAAAAGAAATCCGGTGTGGGTGGATTTGGATGAAGGGCGCTTGTTTTTATTATAGCCTCCTCCCGTTTTGCCAGTACTGTGGTACCACTGATAGCGTGTGTGGCAGGGTTTCCGTTAGAATTTTTTTTTGCAGGTCTGAGTGTCCGGTAGATTTCAATCTACCGGACAAATGGGATAAATTCCGGTCAGAGTTTATTGAGCTTAAAAACAATTGATATGCCTATATAAAGAATGACATCATCAAGGCATTTATAATATTTTAACTTAAAACTAGGCTACTTTTGCGTATATACAGTCATTAATATATTCCAAATAAAATAAGTCCCTCGAGACTTCGTGCTGCTGCCGACTTGAGGTGTCGGTGGGCAGTCTGCCCGACCTTAATAAACAGCAGTCTGTTATAATCACATTTTTATGAGCTAACGAATTCCGTTATATTGGACATTTATATTAATTATATCAAGCGAAGAACTGAACATTATCGTGGGTTTGCGTGATTTATATCTCCACCTCCCAACGACTTGGTGCTGGTCATAATGTCCGGTGAAAATAATTCCCTCTAAACACAATTTGATTATTTGAATTGTATTAAAATAGGCAAAAATTAAATCATTTGTTTCATCGTTGCTTCACCAAGCAGCCGGTCTAATAATGACATTCTGTTGTCAGCGCGAGCTGGCTGCTGATATATTTACGTGAAGCATGGAGCAGCAGTGTTTTTAGGTCCGGTCTGGAAACCGCTCAGCAGCGCCCCCACCCAACAGCTGAATTGCCAATGGCTGAATTGGAGTACTGCACCCTGCCGGCCGGCAGATGGATGCTTCTCGCAAATATATCAGCAGCCAGCTCGCGCTGACAAGACAATGTCATTATTAGACCGGCTGCTTAATGATTGTTTGTTTCGTTCATCGCATAGGCTATTTAATTTTAGCCTATTTTAATACAATTCAAATAATCTAATTGTGTTTAGAGGGAATTATTTTCACCGGACATTATGACCGGAGAGATTAAATATGTCGGACTTCAACAGATTTTGCCGGTCAAAAACCGGCAATTACCGGCTAACGGAAACGCTGGTGTGTGGTTTAGGAACAGGGAGTTTTTCACAAATCCAGCGCTCCCTTTCTTGGCTGTGACGTAGTCACGTTACATTCGGAGGCAGACAGTCGATCTGTCAATTACGTCCCACCGCTTGCACCCACCTCTTCTTCTTACCACCAATCAGAAGCTCTCGTTCGTTTATTTACCTCCGGATTGTCAGCCATTATTCTACTCGGAGCTCAGGCTAATAACGTTAGCTCCCCGCCAGCCACATTGACAAGTACCAGCGCTTATACATTACTGGCAAATGTCTTGTTGCACTTGTGGCAACGAGCGTTGTCAGCATCGACTTTAGTAAAATAGACCCAGACTTTTGAACGTTTCGTTCTGTCCGCCATGATGAGAGCAGAGCTGTCTGTACTCGGCAGCACCCGTGTGTGTGTGTGTGTGTGAGTGAGTGTGTGTGTGAGCACAGCCCGCTCCTCGCGCAGGCAGAGACACCGAGGCAGGAGAGATATAGAAAACGGCCAACAAGATTAGTTTGCGACGTTTAAATTCCTCAAAAAAAAACTCCATAATTTCTCGAGTACCGATAGCAGTACCGATGACGTCGGAGCTTATAAATACAAAAAAAAAAAAAATTTGATAAAAAAACATATATATATATACATTTAAAAAAGAAATTATAATACAATAAATATCGGTTATCGATATCGGTTATCGGCTTGAGGAGCATAAAGGTATCGGTATCGGTGTCAAAAAATCAATATCGTGCATCCCTAGTTTAAAGTTTAATTAATAGGACATGGCCTTAATAAAAGTAATTTGGGGCGACCGTAATTTATCTCAAAATTTATATATTTCCTTAACATTACTAATATTTTAACAGGTATCAGTAATTAAATATACATCTTAAGAAAGACATGCTTGTGTGCCCTTTAATTTTTTGTAAACCATGATTTCACAAGTTTATTCTATAATGGCAGTGTCTCCCTCGTAATGCAGTTACAATACCCATATTTGCTCTAAAACCCATAAAACTGATTTAAAATGTGTACAGTATCCACTTAAGCATAGTATACCAGTGATTAATATTTGAGCCAAAACTGATGGATATTCTATTTTGAATTTAGTACAGTTATTGACAATCATTGGTTACCCCGCATGACAAATGGTCGCCCCAAATGATGAGAGTAGTTAAAAGTCTATTTAAAATGTTACACAATGCAGTTCAGACAAAAGAAAACTGAACAATGTTTTTATTATAATCTTTTCAAGTGGTCAACAAAAATATTCTTCAATTCATTCAAATATCACAAAAGTAAAACATGTTAACATGCGAGGGCCCACATGTGGCCCTCTTGAGAAAGATTTTCCCACCTGCACTTTGGCGACCTCTACCGGCTCGGGTGTGCATATATTTTAATACAATATATATATTGAATTAAAGCCCTATTTATTGCCCGTCGATAGCCATTTCAGGTGACACAATCAGCGGTTCTCGAGTTACATGCCGATATGTGAGGTGTGCGCCGAAGTACACATTGTTGTACAAATACAACACCGACTCCCGGGGCTCTAGCTCCGTCAATCATTTGGCACGGTAGGTTACAATATTCGTCAGGAACATTCAAATATCACAAATGTTAAAAACATTAAACATTCAAAAAGTTAAAGTGCAATACACATTACATGCTTCAGGAACTTGAATATTTCACAAATGTCCATTTTCATGTCCTCATATCAGCATTGGTTTTGTCAATGTATGAGAGCGAGAAGGTGGGTTAAGTAGCATCACTTTTGTGATGGTAGTCACATTGGACAGGGATTAACAATTTAAGTCAATAATAAAAGGTAAACAGAGTTGTATGTATGGAATACAAATTAAACACCAACACAGTTATATAGAGTCAATAAACAATAACCACCAACATAGTTGCATGGATGAAATCAACGCTAAACAACTACAACACAGTTCCTTTTAGGGATGGCACGATACCACTTATTCATGTCCGATACTGATATCACAGCCTTGAGTATCTGCCAATACCAATACCCATCCGATACTCCCTTAAAAAACAAAAACCTGTGTTTAACCTAGCCATCTATAAAACATCAAAAACTCCCCTAAAGGAAGAAATACATACCTCACATGACTCAGTTATGCAATAGTGCTGCTGCTTTTTATTTTGTTCAAATTATTTAGTTAATACGTTAATAAGACTACAGCGATTTCATGACGGCCTCCTGTCCTCACATCTAAAACGTCTGTTTACCGGTACAATGCGTGGTTTCCAATCATTGGTAAACAAACATAGTGCTGAAAATAGACTGCTGTTTTGATAGGGTTAGGGTCTTTACTCTTGGCTACATTTGAAAAAGAAACACAACATTGTACTTATTTGAGATAGCCGTGTCAGAGATAATGATGGTTTGGCAACATGAAGTGAGGCTAAGCGTCGGAAACCTACATTTTCAACAACAGAAAGGGGCTGGTCGTCCAGCACAATAAATGTGGTTATTTTCTCGGTTTTCTTCAGCTTTGCTTTGTTACTGTCTGCAGGGAGTTTCTCTCGCTTCTGAATGGTTTCCAGCTATGTTAGCTGCTGCGACAAAACTTTTCCTCTTGGCATTCGTTGCACATATGAACTCTGCATACTCCCTTTCCATGATTAATCTGCAAGTGTTGTGTGGTGTTGAAGTTTCCAGTGTTGCTGCCACCCCTAGAAATACTTGCGTCGCAGATATTACACTTGGCTGTGTTGTGTTATTCCACAAGTATACATGCGAGTCCTCTGTATTTGTTTGTGCGTGTCTTCATTCTGTTAGCTCCACCATACAGGTCCGTTATTATCCGCTCTTAGTCTACTCTGCCCTGTGTACCTGTCTGTGACCCCAGTACGGTGGCCTGTACTCTGTGTCATATTAATGCACACACATTAGCATAACACCACAGGCTGTTTTGCCTTTTTCTTCTTTGAGCTTAAAATAACTCCACAGCTGACATGATCGCGGCGTGCTGATAACAAGTTGACTTACGTTTAGCTAATGCTAACGTTGTTGTCACGCTACTACTGTTCACGTGATGGCATGCTTTACGGCCTGTATCGGATTTCCGATATCCAATCCTGTGAATTTGGCCAGTATCGGACCAATACCGATACTGAGTATCGGATTGGTGGCATCCCTAGTTCCCTTTATATTATCTCATGGTAAACTGCAGGCATTTCAAATTGAGGTACATGTGCATGTTTTAACAAATCAGGCAACCTGAACACCTAGAATAAGAAGCACACCAAAAAACAAAACACTGATATTTTTTACATTTAGTTAAATTATTAATGTTGGGTTATGACATCATACGGTGACATCACAAATGTTCCAGAACGTTCGATCATGACATCATACTGTGACATCAGACATTTTCTAGAACGTTCGGTCATGACATCATACTGTGACATCACAAATGTTCCAGACCGTTCGATCATGACATCATACTGTGACATCACAAATGTTCTAGAACGTTCGGTCATGACATCATACTGTGACATCACAAATGTTCTAGAATGTTCTATTATGACAAAAGACGGTTCAATGACTTTATCTAAATCCAATCAATATTCCTAATGCCGTTTCAATGTAAGGTTATACAAATAAACATATAAACATTCATACAATACAATATAGCTTTGGCTCCTACAGTCAACATTCCCCAAATATATATCAAACACGAAACAAACTTTGATCAGATTATAATGGAGATGTTGCACAGTGCAATCCACTGAACATTTATTGTTGAAATATGTCACTGTTGATCATGAGCTGGATATATAACCTATGGTTTCAAGGGATGTTAAACCTACTGTAGAATCAAAGTAAATGTTAGTGATTCAAATCCACATTTAGAGGTAGGGGATCCACCACAGCTTGCCCTGCTGCTCTTCTCTACTTCTACACCAGCCAGAACTGGTGGAGTGTTCTCCATGGATGGTGGTGTCAGGTCCAGCATCGCCTTTTCCATCTTTTTCCTTCTCCCTGTAACCTCTGGATGCAGCCTTCTCCCTCTCCGATAGCTCATCTGACTTCACATGGAATCTTGCCCTGTTGTTTTCTTCTCGCTGAAACAATAGTGTATAATGTGATACTAATTCTGGTGGGCTAAATTACATACAAACTTAAGTTCAAGATATTACAGAAAAGGTCATTCCTAATCCTACGAACATGACAGTTTGAAATACACCAGAGAAAGATATACTGCATGTTACCTATATTTTTTTTACCTCTCTCTTTTCCTGGCAAGATAGTCTGCATTGACCCGCTGTCTGTAGTGAGCAGTCTTCTGTTTGCCTGTTTGTGCCATCTAGAAAATAGGTTAAACGAGTTAAACATGACTAATACATGTACTATTACCTAAATGGAATGTCATGCTATACCGTTTAAAAAAAATTCTCATAAGATGGTACAATACTCAAAAAGAAATGTTAATTCCTAAATAGGAATGAAAAATGACAGAAATGTTGAAAAATATATGTTAAAGTATACAAAGAGTTATGCTAAAACAAAGAACTTTATGTATATAAAACATGAATAAAATATAAATATACAGAAACTACAAATACACGACATATATCTATCATCTAAAACACTCAGCAGTGGTCGCCCCACATGATACTCGGTCGCCCAGATGATGTTTTTAAGGTCAGTCAAATATTACAGGCTAACCATTAGCTACAGAAACCAAACTAGCTAGCTCTTACCACATGTCACTATCAAATTCATCATCAAAATATAGATTTTCAGATAAAACGTATTATTCACAGTTTTGGGGCGGTCGTCCCACAAGACATCCAAAAGTGGCAAGTACATTACAGCAGTTAAAAAAGAGATTTATTTGCCAATATGAAAGAGACTTACTAACCTGCTAGTTGTTTCTCTGGGTCCCTCACATGTGACTGGCTGATGCAACATCCTGTCCTTGAGGTGGTTTCAAAATAAAAGTCCCACAATTGTGTTTTCTTGATGGTCGCCCCAGATGATATTTCATAAAATTAACATATGCGGACAACATTCGTTTGTATATTATGATGGAAGTATATGTGCAAATGCTTCATAATTTTGTCAATGAATGCTAAACATGTTTGAAATTATGCCAAATAGGGCAAGGGAAATATTTAAATAGATTTAAAGTGATTTTAAGCCGGTTGTCCAAATAGAAGTCAATGCTGGACGGTCGCCCCACATGGACATTTGACACTTCAGATAGCAGAAAAATTACCAATAACTCAAATGTTTGGAGGAGTTAGAGTGGGTCTGTATATGGGGAAGGTATTAGAGATACATGTGATCTTTTTATGAATTTTAATGTTTTTTTTAAGGTAAGAAATTCAGTGGGACAGAAAAAATAGGCGTCACGTCATTGACCCAGTGCATACAATTAGCACAAAATGGGCAGATCAAGAGTAATGCATAAATTGCAGACATAAAATTAGTAGTGCTGTTAAAAAATGTAATCTAATTAATTACAGGATTTGTAATTAATTACTCTAATTAATCACATTTTAATCGCATAACCATTTTAGGCCTGATATTTTATATTCTATAATCATATTTCAAATTGCATGTGTCCGGATGGCAGAATTCAGTACTGTATCTACAAAACCTTCTGTTTAATCATCTTCCATTTATTCATTTGCTTAGATTTTTCAGGTCTGGTCAATTTTAGCATGGTGTTATTCACAGTAAAAAAAAATAAAAAATTTAATTGATATTCTCATTTTGTTCATTACAATTTACTCAAGCCTAGTAACAGACACACTATTTCTGACACTGGGAATACATTCCCTGAGATCCATAGATGTCCCTAGAATCAGATACAAAGAACATGCAAATGGGCATTTAAAAAAAAAGTTTGTAAATGTTTATTCTACGTTGTTATGGAATGAATGAGATTTACATATATATATATATATTTTTTTAAATTAATTTTGAGTTAATTTTCATAACGCGATAACTTGCTGTGTAATTAATTAATCTAATTAACACGATAAACTGACAGCCCTAAAAATTAGGCATAAAATAAGCATCAAATGAGCATAAAATAGACAGCAGCAAAATAGACAAAGTCAAGATAAGGCATAGAACATTAAATCACATAGTTTTTCACATTAGGATCTAACATCTTAACACATTGGTTGCCAACAACGAGATTTCTCGTTATTGGCCGCCATGCGTTGGTTGCCAATAACGAGATTTCTCGTTATTTAATCGTTATTTCTTTTATTAGCGATATCCATTCATTTTTCATCCGTCCAGCTTGACGTTATCATTGGGAATGGCTCTGAGCTCGAAAAGGGCTAATACCGCCCCCTATCGTCTCCCGGATGGTAATGCACATCATTGGATTGGATTGAGTGAAAAAGTGCATCAGAGAAAAACTCCGGTCCAGGGTTTCCCCATCTCTGGCAAGCAGTGTCTGTTACCAGATTCACTGGCGAGGCTCGGAGCAGCTTTCGATTATGCGTTTCGGACTATAATGTTGGATCAATAAACGCGATCAATATTTGGAATGACGATCAGGAATTGGATTCATCTTTTTGCAGAACATCTGATCTGAGGTAAGGAATCTATGTTACCAGTTTTGGGTTAATCAGAGTTGTTTTTCACAGCATTCACAACGCTGAGCGCGGCACGAATAAATGATTTTTCAGCCCGCCTTTGTATCGTGCATAAGAACACAAATACTCTCGATAATCTAGCGTTTATTTGAAAACGAATCATAAATCAGCCATAAAATGACAACGTGTTTTGTGTATTCCAGTAAATGGCTATTTTCACAGAATCTTTTTTTCTTTCTAGAAATCTCCAAAACTATACTCGTATTCAAAACGGTATAAAACGGAAATGTACTGATGAAAAAACAACCTGTTTCATACATGTTTGACTGCAAGCAAGTCATTGATAAGCGATGGGTGTATTAGACACATAGCCATAATTTAAGATATAGTTTAATCGCTCGCAAATGTGCTTGTCCTCCGATTGATTAACGTGCTGGCATCCAAGCGATAAATCGGCATATCCGGCTGGCAACCAATGTGTTAATAGGCCTCTTTGTTTACGGTTTAGTTCTGTCAGAGCCACAGGTCTTTCTTATATACTCTGCATTTCCCCCGTTGTAAGGTACATTATGGAACAATTACAGTTCTGAATTATTTACAGAACAACAGCAGTAAGTATGTCTACTAAGCTTTTAGTTTTTAGGCACTATAAATAAGAAAGCCCAGAGCAGTACTTCACTCTTAACTCATTGACTGCCACGCTTTTTTTCCATCTTTACTCCCTGGCGCCAGCGTTATTGACCATTTTTACGATGTTTGCGGACCCATCGTATATTCTATATTATAGCTATGGAGACAATAGTATGGCTCATTTGACAGGCACTATTTATAGTCCAACAGCGATAAACCAGTTAATTTCTACATACTTTCATTTGTGCGCTATTCTACTCTAAACATCGCTCCGTTTCACAATAATCCAGGCTGGTTTTCTAGATTGTGAGATATAGATTGTTTTGCGCAAATCTCGCGGCTGCTCGCCTGAAACCTATATTATTGTCAGGTCAAAGATAAACACGACCATGTTTCTTCACAAAGCCATCTGGGGGGGGGGGGGGTCGTTTTCCAACTCTGCAATCATTACAAAAGCATGTTTTATGACTGGGTTTGGTAAAATATACGTAAAATAGACGTTACCTTTGTCAGAAGGTACACAACCATGTTTCTTCACAAAGCCATGGGGGGGGGGGGGGGTCGATTTCTGACGCTGCGATCATTACAAAAGCATGTTTTATGATCGGGTTCGGTAAAATATACCTAAAATAGACGTTACCTTTGTCAGTAGGTACTCCACTCTCCCAAGTGTCTTGAATCAGAACAGGATCAATACATATAACGTTAGGTGGCCCTCATCCGTTGTCTTCATCTATAGTCTGCTCGGGCCAGACTATTCCACAAGCCGAATAGGTTTCCTCATTGGCCGGTTTGACTATAGTATTTTTATGATTTACCAGAAGTGCTGAGTTCAACATAGTCTGGTGGAAATGCACCTTATCATCCATAATCATCATCCACATAATCCGTTTTGGCTTCTTCATAATATCCAATAGTTTGCTCTAGGCGATTGCCATTGTCGAACGGTAGATTGCTGTAGTTTGCTCAGTGATGCCATGCCACTGCTGCCACTGCTGTGAGTGCCCTAGTCATCCCGTTACTCTCGGCCCATGCAGTTCATAAGGTAGGCGATACTGCCACCTGTCGGGATTCAATCGTCATTGCAGGTTCCAGCCACACTCACAGCCCGCGTGAGTGTTTAGAATAAGAAAATTAAAAAAAAGGAACTAAAAACGAGATATCTCATTTTTGGCGCTCAACGCTTGGATTTCAAAAACAAGATATCTCGTTTTTGGCGCTGAATGAATTAAGATAGAAAATTCGAATTCAGTTTAAATTCAGTTAAAATGTTCAGTTTAAGTTAAATTCAGTTATTTTATTTTTATTTTTTTAAACTTTGGCCATTCTTTTGAGCGTTTATCGCATTTTCTCTGGTCAAGGATGACCGACAGACAGAAACAGGCTGAAGGGGTACAGATGGGGGGGAAGACACTCTGGGAAAGGCACGGCTGCAGTCCGGGATTCGAACTCGCTAAACCCCAGATCCGTGACGAGCACGGTTGTCCCCGGCGCCGAAATAGCGCTCGAGGTACGCGGTGAGCTACTGGAGCTCCCCAGTTATTCTTTTTAATAGAATGGATTATTAAAATCAAAGGGTATTGCACATAAATAGGCACTTCAGATAATCCTTCAGAATGTTGATTGGGTCAGCTGACCGACAATAAATCAAAATGACACCATTCACCATCGTAGCCTCTAATAACAGCATTGCATTGGTCTATCAACCGGTTTTAACACATTGAGTGCCACGCCCCTTCCGGGAAGTGACCCCTTCCTTGCCGCCATGTAAACGTAGTTGTAGTTTGTAGAACCTATATTTTATAGTATAGCTATGGGTCTAATAACGCCGTCGAGTCTCAGTGAGTTGCTTCTGGTCAACGTGCAAAAAACAGATTCTTTTTTCATCCGTACATTTCCGTTTTATACCGTTTTGAAGATGAATATAGTCCGGCCGCTTCTGAGCAATTCCAGGGAAAAGACGCTAAAACAGCGTTTTTGTGTAATTCAATAAACACATTGTAATTTTTCGCCTGATTATCGGATCTTCCTTAAATCAACGCTAGACCATCATTATTATCCTTCCTCGTGCATCCATGCAATGTGGTTTAGACCGGCGCGCCCCCTACCCCCCCTCCTGCAACCCAACGGCAAACAGATAAAACACAGATAGCGTCAATCGCGGTAGAAATAAATATCAGATCAACGCAAGCTTTCATATATAGTGTCCTTACCTGGTCTCTGATGTAATGCAAAAGAAAAATCCAATTATCTCATCGCCATTCCAGTTATCCACAGCGATCCTGTCTCCGACGTTGTTGGGCATTGCACTTCAACGGGCGGGCGGGGTCAGTAGTCCAAACCATCCCTACAAGCGTGTGTTTTGTCTGAGTGTTTAGGACCCGCCCCCACGCCGCAGCTCGGTAGAGAAAAGAAACTAACCCGTTTCTAATGGGGTGCAATAATGGCCGAAGGCGTTAGAGGGCGGTATAATACCGTCTGCCAGCTCAGACACATTCAGTACAGCATGCACAAGTTGCCCCGCTGAATTATGAATGGCAATAGCGAATAAAATAAATACAGTGAGAAAAACGTAGATCTACGTTTCCGGCACTCAACGATCGGGCGACAGAAACGTAGTTCTATGTTTTCGGCAACCAAATGGTTAATAAACAAACAGAAACATGTGCATCTTTTAAATCAATTAGGCTATGGAAATTAGGCTGCCTCTAAATATAAAAAAAATATTTTATAATTATATATATATTTTTCGACTCTAAATCGAATGTGGAGACTGGCACAACTATTCGAAAACTGTAACTCATCCCTAATATAAATAATAATATAAATATGCACCATTTACCATTTTATTTGTGTGTGTGTTCATTCTTCCAGGCATCTGCTGCTAGCCTATACTGTATGGTAACCTACGGCTCTTCTACACCCTGAGCGTTGGCCTGGAGTTCACACCACGACATGCTACTGTGAAAAGGGAACTGTTTAGGTGAGTTGAATACCGACCAACTGAGCTTCTTCACAAATATATATATATATATATCACATGGGCTCTGGGCTTTTGTGGAATGCACCAAATAGTACTGAGTTACTAACTTACTAGTTCGCGTATTTGGTCCAGTAACATGAACAAAAACAAACTGTCTAGTTTGCGGTAGCTATATATATATATCTAGCTAGCTAATGTTAGTTAAGATTAGCTAGTTAGCTAATTAACCAAACAGTCAACATCACAACATTACGTTAGCAAATGTAAGCTAGCATAGTGCTGTAGGGCAGTGTATTGGCAAGAATCTGACCATACGATACATATCATGATACAGGGACTATGATTCATTTAATTGGGATACTGTCCTTTTTATTCTTTATACAATTTTAGGAAACCTGGTGTTATGATAGACAGAGTGATGTCATGATAGACAGAGTGATGTCATGATATACAGAGTAGAGCTGCCGCGATAACCGCATTACCGCGGTATCGCTGTTGCATCACGCTCACCGCAGAGTTAGGCTGAATACCGCATCACCGCTGTTTTTTATCATAATAATAAAGTTGGCTTGCGGCTTGCGGCTCTGCAGATATACCCTACTCGGTTCCAAGCGACCCTATTGGTCCAGCCTGGCTCTGCGGCTCTGCAGATACCCCCTACTCGACGCCTCTGAACGAAAACAGAACGCCGCCATCTTTACTGCCTCGCTAAGGATGCATTTCATTCAGGATTTGTTTGCGACAGAACCAAGTGCAATAAACAAAAAAGAATGGATTCACTGTGTATTCTGCCTTATTTATTGATGAAACAAAACCGACATCAACCCAATTTACCACCGAGCGGAGAGTTTAGTGTCACAACAAGATCGCTGATGTGTTAAGTTTGTTGTTGTTATCCGATATACACGAGAGGTAACGTTAAACCCGGGTTTGCTTGGTAGAATACACAATGAGAGGTAACGTTAGCTTTGGCAGAATAGACGCAACGAGAGTCTGGTTAATGTTGTTATTGATTGATTGATTGAAACTGTGTTAAACTCTGGCTTGCTGCAAGCCCTCGGACATCTATGCCCACGGAGCTTTCAGTGTACACAAGCGAGCGGCGGCGGCCCCGCCTGCATCCCCATTCCCCAAACGGAGTAGTACCTGGCTGCAGTGGAAAAGGAACGAAGTACCAGGTGCCTAAAGCGGGTCGAGTCGAGTAGGTAATATGCAGTGGAAAAGCGCCATTAGACTAGAGGCAGGCTATAAGAGTAGACTACTAAAAAAAAAAAAATGCATTCAAACTTTTTTTTTTTTTTTGTGCGCACTGTGCGGTAATTACCGCGGCGGTAGGAAATATTGCGCAAATTCGTGCGGTAAGGAAAATATCAATACCGCGGCAGCTCTAATACAGAGTGATGTCATGATAGACAGAGTGATGTCATGATAGGCAGAGTGATGTCATGATAGACAGAGTGATGTTATGATAGACAGAGTGATGTCATGATAGGCAGAGTGATGTCATGATAGACAGAGTGATGTCATGATAGACAGAGTGCACATGAAGTGATGTCATGATAGACAGAGTGATGTCATGATAGACAGAGTGATGTCATGATAGACAGAGTGATGTTATGATAGGCAGAGTGATGTCATGATAGACAGAGTGATGTCATGATAGACAGAGTGATGTCATGATAGACAGAGTGATGTTATGATAGACAGAGTGATGTCATGATAGACAGAGTGATGTCATGATAGGCAGAGTGATGTCATGATAGACAGAGTGATGTCATGATAGACAGAGTGATGTCATGATAGACAGAGTGATGTCATGATAGACAGTGATGTTATGATAGACAGAGTGATGTTATGATAGGCAGAGTGATGTCATGATAGACAGAGTGATGTCATGATAGACAGAGTGATGTCATGATAGACAGAGTGATGTCATGATAGACATAGTGATGTCATGATAGACAGAGTGATGTCATGATAGACAGAGTGATGTCATGATAGACAGAGTGATGTCATGATAAGGCCTCTACATGCTACAGCAACTTCAAAGCAACTGCAACAGAACATCGACAAAGCAACGGTGTTGCAGACACTCTGCCTTTATGCTTCTGCAACATCGATGTGAAGCCTATGCAACATTGTACCCCGGATGTAGCTAGGTTCCCTAGATAGATGAAATTTCCCTTCTCAACCAACCCATTAATCTAAAGTTAGTTTAGGTTCGTGTTAACGTTAGATAATGTACAAAATAAACGTATTTCTGGTGCTTTTAGACGTCGCTCTTTTATTTTGAAATCCCCCGCCCGGAAGTATTTGTGATGTATTCTGCTTGTGTAACTTTAGGTTCGTTTTAACGTTAGCTAGCAGCAGAGATGGACGCCTTTGTGCAAATGCAGGCAGCTACAGGCACTCGAGATCGAGGAAGAGCATGAATTTAATCGGCAGGATGAGAGAGCGTCAAAGCTGGATATATCCCTGTGGCTGTGGTTGTAGGCACGAAAATGCAGCTCGAACTACCTGTTATATTAAATTAATTGATTGCTGTTTAACAACTTGTCCGTGTCCAGTCCTTTCGAACTGCCCCACCGTTCATTGTAAACAATGATGCATGTAATTACATTAACGTTACTGTGTGTTGTTGTAGCTATGTTAATAAATTCTGAATGGCATTGACGTTAGTTGGGTATGATAGAGCATTGAATAGCATCATCAACGCTAGCTGGCTGGCTACAACAATGGAGGATGGTATTCCTCGCTGCGGGACCAATATTATTCTATGACAGCCCCGCCCCCATTCACTACCAACCAATCACTGCTACGCAATATCAACGCAACGGTTGTTTAGATTAGATTTTGGGGAGATGTACGCAACATCCTCGCAACACAGTCTACAAGACCCTCTGCAACAACCGCGTTGAAATCGCGCTGATGTTGTGTTGCAGTTGCTTTGAAGTTGCTGTAGCATGTAGAGGCCTTTAGACAGAGTGATGTCATGATAGACAGAGTGATGTCATGATAGACAGAGTTAGGGCTGACCTTCGATTTTTTTTGGCAATCGAAGCTTCGGGGCCGAGCTTCGATTTTAATTCGAAGCTTCGAATTAAAAAAAATTAATAATTTTTTTTTCTTTTATAATCTTTTTCTTTTTTCTTTTCTTTTTTTATCTTATGTTGTGGGACTTGTACAGCACTTTGGTAAACTTTGTTGTTTTTAAATGTGCTCTATAAATAAAGTGGATTGGATTAATTAATTAAGTAGCCCCTTTCGTGACTGTGACGCAGCCAACACGGCTGTGTGATTTAATTCAAGGTGGATCGCTGTTGTCGTTTGAACAACTTCAGATTTCATGGGAACTACCAATCCCCCAAATCAAGAATGTTTAAGATGAATGAAGTAAGATTTAGATTATTTGAAATATGGCCTGTGTAGACTAAACTATGCACAGAATTATGTCAGTCTACAAGGTCCGGCAATGTAGACCTTGTAGACTCCACTACAGACCAATTATCAGTGAATGTTCATGCATTTTTAAGAAGGGCTACTTCCACAAAAAAACAAAGAACTCACCAAAACATCTCAGTAGCACCTTATCTAAATGTTCTATTTCATATATGGAGATTCATATTTATTTATGTATTGCATGCATTTCTACATTTTATTTCCTATTTTGTTTATTCATCCCAGTATCTTTCTTTCTTATGTGTGGAATTCTACAAGGCATTTACATTCACATTTACATTTAGTAATTTAGCTGACGCTTTTATCCAAAGCGACTTACACGTTCTGTACGACAGGTCATCAGGAAGGATACAACTCTATCAGCTGAGTAACAATATTCATCAAAGTGTTGCGTGTTACAGTGTAGGTTAGTTTATTAGGACAAGTGCATGACAGTAAGGTTAGTTAGGGTTAGATTTTTTTTTTTTTTTTAATTTCAGATAATGGTTGAAGAAGTGCGTCTTTAGTCGACGGCGAAAGATTGGATGGGATTTGGCTGTCCTAACTGGGGTGGGTAGTTCATTCCACCATTGTGGGGCAAGGACTGAGAATAGGCGTGTAGGTGGTGTATATGTGTTTGAGGATGATATCCTTCAAACAGGCAATAGTGATGATATAATTTGGGCAGTGCTGAGCTGGGTTACTTTCCTCCAGTGTATTTGTCCCCCGGCCCCACCCAATGGCCCCATGCACACACACACACACACACCGAAGTAAAAATTAAAATTAAAAAAAATCTGATTTTTTTTTTTTTTTTTTTTTTTAACTTCGATTTTTTTTTTATGTTCGAAGCTTGTGCCATCGAACGAAGCTTCGAAGCTTCGAAGTATTTAAGACAGCCCTAGACAGAGTGCACATGAAGTGATGTTATGATAGACAAATCTGTCTACTGCACTGTCCACTCTTGCTCCGAAGTGTCTGAATCAGAACAGGAACAATTTAAATAAATAACGTTAGTTGGCCCTATAGATAACGTTACATCTACAATAGATAACGTTACATCTACGGGTGCACGATATTGATTTTTTGATATCGATACCGATAACTTTCTGCTCCTCAAGGTCGATACCGATACCGATAACCGATATATATATATATATTTATTGTATTATAAAAAAATTCTTTTGTATGTATATTCCTGTAGTTTTGACCTTACCAGATTTATCATGACATGACCGTTACTACTATGAACAAAATAAAGCCAAGAGAACAGTTTTTACTCTTCAAATAAAGTGACTATATTTATTTTTCCAAATAAATATAATTTGAGTCAATCACAAAATTCACAATCCGTAAATGTCATTAACAATGTGTTTCCCTGAACAATGAAGTGAACTAAAAACCAACAGGTATTGTGCTTTGTCAGTAGGGATGGGTACCGTTTAGGGATGCTCGATATTGGCTTTTTTACCGATACCGATATTCCGATATTGTCCAACTCTAATTTCCGATACCGATATCAACCGATACCGATATATGCAGGGTTTCCCACTACAAAAAACGGAATAATTTCAGGTAACTAATAATTTCACTGGATATATATATAACAAATATTGTTATTGTTTATTTAATTTTTTTTAACCGTTACCGATATTTTCCGATATCACATTTTACTGCCGATATCGGCCGATAATATCGGTCGGCCGATAATATCCGGACATCCCTAGTACCGTTCACATTTGAACCGATACGGTAACCGGTACCTGTGAATCGATACCGGTAC
>NC_140184.1:3611492-3706604 GCF_963971535.1 Notolepis coatsorum | reverse complement strand
ATGACAGCAGTAATGATGACAGCAGTAATCTTGACAGCAGTAATGATGACAGCAGTAATGATGACAGCAGTAATGATGACAGCAGTAATGATGACAGCAGTAATCTTGACAGCAATAATGATGACAGCAGTAATGATGACAGCAGTAATGATGACAGCAGTAATCTTGACAGCAGTAATGATGACAGCAGTAATCTTGACAGCAGTAATGATGACAGCAGTAATATTGACAGCAGTAATGATGACAGCAGTAATGATGACAGCAGTAATCTTGACAGCAGTAATGATGACAGCAGTAATGATGACAGCAGTAATGATGACAGCAGTAATGATGACAGCAGTAATGATGACAGCAGTAATCTTGACAGCAGTAATGATGACAGCAGTAATCTTGACAGCAGTAATGATGACAGCAGTAATGATGACAGCAGTAATGATGACAGCAGTAATGATGACAGCAGTAATCTTGACAGCAGTAATGATGACAGCAGTAATGATGACAGCAGTAATGATGACAGCAGTAATCTTGACAGCAGTAATGATGACAGCAGTAATCTTGACAGCAGTAATCTTGACAGCAGTGATGATGACAGCAGTAATGATGACAGCAGTAATGATGACAGCAGTAATCTTGACAGCAGTAATGATGACAGCAGTAATGATGACAGCAGTAATGATGACAGCAGTAATGATGACAGCAGTAATCTTGACAGCAGTAATGATGACAGCAGTAATGATGACAGCAGTAATGATGACAGCAGTAATCTTGACAGCAGTAATCTTGACAGCAGTAATGATGACAGCAGTAATCTTGACAGCAGTAATGATGACAGCAGTAATGATGACAGCAGTAATGATGACAGCAGTAATCTTGACAGCAGTAATGATGACAGCAGTAATGATGACAGCAGTAATGATGACAGCAGTAATCTTGACAGCAGTAATGATGACAGCAGTAATGATGACTGACAGCAGTAATGATGACAGCAGTAATCTTGACAGCAGTAATGATGACAGCAGTAATGATGACAGCAGTAATCTTGACAGCAGTAATGATGACAGCAGTAATGATGACAGCAGTAATGATGACAGCAGTAATGATGACATCAGTAATGATGACAGCAGTAATGATGACAGCAGTAATGATGACAGCAGTAATGATGAAGCAGTAATGATGACAGCAGTAATGATGACAGCAGTAATCTTGACAGCAGTAATGATGACAGCAGTAATCTTGACAGCAGTAATGATGACAGCAGTAATGATGACATCAGTAATGATGACAGCAGTAATGATGACAGCAGTAATGATGACAGCAGTAATCTTGACAGCAGTAATGATGACAGCAGTAATGATGACAGCAGTAATCTTGACAGCAGTAATCTTGACAGCAGTAATGGTGACAGCAGTAATGATGACAGCAGTAATGATGACAGCAGTAATGATGACAGCAGTAATCTTGACAGCAGTAATCTTGACAGCAGTAATGGTGACAGCAGTAGTGATGACAGCAGTAATGAAGACAGCAGTAATGATGACAGCAGTAATGATGACAGCAGTAATCTTGACAGCAGTAATGGTGACAGCAGTAATGATGACAGCAGTAATGATGACAGCAGTAATGATGACAGCAGTGATGATGACAGCAGTAATGATGACAGCAGTAATGATGACAGCAGTAATCTTGACAGCAGTAATGATGACAGCAGTAATGATGACAGCAGTAATGATGACAGCAGTAATCTTGACAGCAGTAATGATGACAGCAGTAATGATGACAGCAGTAATGATGACAGCAGTAATCTTGACAGCAGTAATGATGACAGCAGTAATGATGACAGCAGTAATGATGACAGCAGTAATCTTGACAGCAGTAATGATGACAGCAGTAGTGATGACAGCAGTAATGATGACAGCAGTAATGATGACAGCAGTAATGATGACAGCAGTAATCTTGACAGCAGTAATGATGACAGCAGTAATCTTGACAGCAGTAATGATGACAGCAGTAATGATGACAGCAGTAATGATGACAGCAGTAATCTTGACAGCAGTAATGATGACAGCAGTAATGATGACAGCAGTAATGATGACAGCAGTAATCTTGACAGCAGTAATGATGACAGCAGTAATGATGACAGCAGTAATGATGACAGCAGTAATCTTGACAGCAGTAATGATGACAGCAGTAATGATGACAGCAGTAATCTTGACAGCACTAATGATGACAGCAGTAATGATGACAGCAGTAATGATGACAGCAGTAATCTTGAGAGCAGTAATGATGACAGCAGTAATCTTGACAGCAGTAATGATGACAGCAGTAATGATGACAGCAGTAATGATGACAGCAGTAATGATGACAGCAATAATGATGACAGCAGTAATCTTGACAGCACTAATGATGACAGCAGTAATGATGACAGCAGTAATGATGACAGCAGTAATGATGACAGCAGTAATGATGACAGCAGTAATCTTGACAGCAGTAATGATGACAGCAGTAATCTTGACAGCAGTAATGATGACAGCAGTAATCTTGACAGCAGTAATGATGACAGCAGTAATCTTGACAGCAGTAATGATGACAGCAGTAATGATGACAGCAGTAATCTTGACAGCAGTAATGATGACAGCAGTAATCTTGACAGCAGTAATGATGACAGCAGTAATCTTGACAGCAGTAATGATGACAGCAGTAATGATGACAGCAGTAGTGATGACAGCAGTAATGATGACAGCAGTAATGATGACAGCAGTAATGATGACAGCAGTAATGATGACAGCAGTAATCTTGACAGCAGTAATGATGACAGCAGTAATGATGACAGCAGTAATCTTGACAGCAGTAATGATGACAGCAGTAATGATGACAGCAGTAATGATGACAGCAGTAATGATGACAGCAGTAATCTTGACAGCAGTAATGATGACAGCAGTAATGATGACAGCAGTAATGATGACAGCAGTAATGATGACAGCAGTAATGATGACAGCAGTAATCTTGACAGCAGTAATGATGACAGCAGTAATCTTGACAGCAGTAATGATGACAGCAGTAATGATGACAGCAGTAATGATGACAGCAGTAATGATGACAGCAGTAATCTTGACAGCAGTAATGATGACAGCAGTAATGATGACAGCAGTAATGATGACAGCAGTAATCTTGACAGCAGTAATGATGACAGCAGTAATCTTGACAGCAGTAATCTTGACAGCAGTAATGATGACAGCAGTAATGATGACAGCAGTAATCTTGACAGCAGTGATGATGACAGCAGTAATGATGACAGCAGTAATGATGACAGCAGTAATCTTGACAGCAGTAATGATGACAGCAGTAATGATGACAGCAGTAATGATGACAGCAGTAATGATGACAGCAGTAAATGATGACAGCAGTAATCTTGACAGCAGTAATCTTGACAGCAGTAATGATGACAGCAGTAATATTGACAGCAGTAATGATGACAGCAGTAATGATGACAGCAGTAATGATGACAGCAGTAATGGTGACAGCAGTAATGATGACAGCAGTAATGATGACAGCAGTAATGATGACAGCAGTAATCTTGACAGCAGTAATGATGACAGCAGTAATGATGACAGCAGTAATGATGACAGCAGTAATGATGACAGCAGTAATGATGACAGCAGTAATCTTGACAGCAGTAATGATGACAGCAGTAATGATGACAGCAGTAATGATGACAGCAGTAATCTTGACAGCAGTAATGATGACAGCAGTAATGATGACAGCAGTAATGATGACAGCAGTAATCTTGACAGCAGTAATGATGACAGCAGTAATCTTGACAGCAGTAATGATGACAGCAGTAATGATGACAGCAGTAATGATGACAGTAGTAATCTTGACAGCAGTAATGATGACAGCAGTAATGATGACAGCAGTAATGATGACAGCAGTAATGATGACAGCAGTAATCTTGACAGCAGTAATGATGACAGCAGTAATGATGACAGCAGTAATGATGACAGCAGTAATCTTGACAGCAGTAATGATGACAGCAGTAATGATGACAGCAGTAATGATGACAGCAGTAATGATGACAGCAGTAATCTTGACAGCAGTAATGATGACAGCAGTAATGATGACAGCAGTAATCTTGACAGCAGTAATGATGACAGCAGTAATGATGACAGCAGTAATCTTGACAGCAGTAATGATGACAGCAGTAATGATGACAGCAGTAATGATGACAGCAGTAATGATGACAGCAGTAATCTTGACAGCAGTAATGATGACAGCAGTAATGATGACAGCAGTAATGATGACAGCAGTAATCTTGACAGCAGTAATGATGACAGCAGTAATGATGACAGCAGTAATGATGACAGCAGTAATCTTGACAGCAGTAATGATGACAGCAGTAATCTTGACAGCAGTAATGATGACAGCAGTAATGATGACATCAGTAATGATGACAGCAGTAATGATGACAGCAGTAATGATGACAGCAGTAATGATGACAGCAGTAATCTTGACAGCAGTAATGATGACAGCAGTAATGATGACAGCAGTAATCTTGACAGCAGTAGTGATGACAGCAGTAATGAAGACAGCAGTAATGATGACAGCAGTAATGATGACAGCAGTAATGATGACAGCAGTAATGATGACAGCAGTAATGATGACAGCAGTAATGATGACAGCAGTGATGATGACAGCAGTAATGATGACAGCAGTAATGATGACAGCAGTAATCTTGACAGCAGTAATGATGACAGCAGTAATGATGACAGCAGTAATGATGACAGCAGTAATCTTGACAGCAGTAATGATGACAGCAGTAGTGATGACAGCAGTAATGATGACAGCAGTAATGATGACAGCAGTAATGATGACAGCAGTAATGATGACAGCAGTAATCTTGACAGCAGTAATGATGACAGCAGTAATGATGACAGCAGTAATGATGAAAGCAGTAATCTTGACAGCAGTAATGATGACAGCAGTAATGATGACAGCAGTAATGATGACAGCAGTAATGATGACAGCAGTAATCTTGACAGCAATAATGATGACAGCAGTAATGATGACAGCAGTAATGATGACAGCAGTAATCTTGACAGCAGTAATGATGACAGCAGTAATCTTGACAGCAGTAATGATGACAGCAGTAATATTGACAGCAGTAATGATGACAGCAGTAATGATGACAGCAGTAATCTTGACAGCAGTAATGATGACAGCAGTAATGATGACAGCAGTAATGATGACAGCAGTAATGATGACAGCAGTAATGATGACAGCAGTAATCTTGACAGCAGTAATGATGACAGCAGTAATCTTGACAGCAGTAATGATGACAGCAGTAATGATGACAGCAGTAATGATGACAGCAGTAATGATGACAGCAGTAATCTTGACAGCAGTAATGATGACAGCAGTAATGATGACAGCAGTAATGATGACAGCAGTAATCTTGACAGCAGTAATGATGACAGCAGTAATCTTGACAGCAGTAATCTTGACAGCAGTGATGATGACAGCAGTAATGATGACAGCAGTAATGATGACAGCAGTAATCTTGACAGCAGTGATGATGACAGCAGTAATGATGACAGCAGTAATGATGACAGCAGTAATCTTGACAGCAGTAATGATGACAGCAGTAATGATGACATCAGTAATGATGACAGCAGTAATGATGACAGCAGTAATGATGACAGCAGTAATCTTGACAGCAGTAATGATGACAGCAGTAATCTTGACAGCAGTAATGATGACAGCAGTAATGATGACAGCAGTAATGATGACAGCAGTAAATGATGACAGCAGTAATCTTGACAGCAGTAATGATGACAGCAGTAATGATGACAGCAGTAATGATGACAGCAGTAATGATGACAGCAGTAATGATGACAGCAGTAATCTTGACAGCAGTAATGATGACAGCAGTAATGATGACAGCAGTAAAGATGACAGCAGTAATCTTGACAGCAGTAAGTAATGATGACAGCAGTAATGATGACAGCAGTAATGATGACAGCAGTAATGATGACAGCAGTAATGATGACAGCAGTAATGATGACAGCAGTAGTCTTGACAGCAGTAATGATGACAGCAGTAATGATGACAGCAGTAATGATGACAGCAGTAATGATGACAGCAGTAATGATGACAGCAGTAAATGATGACAGCAGTAATCTTGACAGCAGTAATGATGACAGCAGTAATGATGACAGCAGTAATGATGACAGCAGTAATGATGACAGCAGTAATCTTGACAGCAGTAATGATGACAGCAGTAATGATGACAGCAGTAATGATGACAGCAGTAATGATGACAGCAGTAATGATGACAGCAGTAATGATGACAGCAGTAATCTTGACAGCAGTAATGATGACAGCAGTAATGATGACAGCAGTAATCTTGACAGCAGTAATCTTGACAGCAGTAGTGATGACAGCAGTAATGAAGACAGCAGTAATGATGACAGCAGTAATGATGACAGTAGTAATCTTGACAGCAGTAATGATGACAGTAGTAATCTTGACAGCAGTAGTGATGACAGCAGTAATGATGACAGCAGTAATGATGACAGCAGTAATGATGACAGCAGTAATGATGACAGCAGTAATCTTGACAGCAGTAATGATGACAGCAGTAATGATGACAGCAGTAATGATGACAGCAGTAATGATGACAGCAGTAATGATGACAGCAGTAATCTTGACAGCAGTAATGATGACAGCAGTAATGATGACAGCAGTAATCTTGACAGCAGTAATCTTGACAGCAGTAGTGATGACAGCAGTAATGAAGACAGCAGTAATGATGACAGCAGTAATGATGACAGCAGTAATGATGACAGTAGTAATCTTGACAGCAGTAATGATGACAGCAGTAATGATGACAGTAGTAATCTTGACAGCAGTAATGATGACAGCAGTAATGATGACAGCAGTAATCTTGACAGCAGTAATCTTGACAGCAGTAATGATGACAGCAGTAATGATGACATCAGTAATGATGACAGCAGTAATGATGACAGCAGTAATGATGACAGCAGTAATCTTGACAGCAGTAATGATGACAGCAGTAATGATGACAGCAGTAATCTTGACAGCAGTAATCTTGACAGCAGTAATGATGACAGCAGTAATGATGACAGCAGTAATGAAGACAGCAGTAATGATGACAGCAGTAATGATGACAGTAGTAATCTTGACAGCAGTAATGATGACAGCAGTAATGATGACAGCAGTAATGAAGACAGCAGTAATGATGACAGCAGTAATGATGACAGTAGTAATCTTGACAGCAGTAATGATGACAGCAGTAATGATGACAGCAGTAATGAAGACAGCAGTAATGATGACAGCAGTAATGATGACAGTAGTAATGATGACAGCAGTGATGATGACAGCAGTAATCTTGACAGCAGTAATGATGACAGCAGTAATGATGACAGCAGTAATCTTGACAGCAGTAATGATGACAGTAGTAATGATGACAGCAGTAATGATGACAGCAGTAATCTTGACAGCAGTAATGATGACAGCAGTAATGATGACAGCAGTGATGATGACAGCAGTAATGATGACAGCAGTAATGATGACAGCAGTAATCTTGACAGCAGTAATGATGACAGCAGTAATGATGACAGCAGTAATGATGACAGCAGTAATCTTGACAGCAGTAATGATGACAGCAGTAGTGATGACAGCAGTAATGATGACAGCAGTAATGATGACAGCAGTAATGATGACAGCAGTAATCTTGACAGCAGTAATGATGACAGCAGTAATGATGACATGATGACAGCAGTAATGATGACAGCAGTAATGATGACAGCAGTAATGATGACAGCAGTAATGATGACAGCAGTAATGATGACAGCAGTAATCTTGACAGCAGTAATGATGACAGCAGTAATGATGACAGCAGTAATGATGACAAGCAGTAATGATGACAGCAGTAGTGATGACAGCAGTAATGATGACAGCAGTAATGATGACAGCAGTAATGATGACAGCAGTAATCTTGACAGCAGTAATGATGACAGCAGTAATGATGACAGCAGTAATGATGACAGCAGTAATGATGACAGCAGTAATGATGACAGCAGTAATGATGACAGCAGTAATCTTGACAGCAGTAATGATGACAGCAGTAATGATGACAGCAGTAATGATGACAGCAGTAATCTTGACAGCAGTAATGATGACAGCAGTAATGATGACAGCAGTAATGATGACAGCAGTCATCTTGACAGCAGTAATGATGACAGCAGTAATGATGACAGCAGTAATGATGACAGCAGTAATGATGACAGCAGTAATCTTGACAGCAGTAATGATGACAGCAGTAATCTTGACAGCAGTAATGATGACAGCAGTAATGATGACATCAGTAATGATGACAGCAGTAATGATGACAGCAGTAATCTTGACAGCAGTAATGATGACAGCAGTAATGATGACAGCAGTAATCTTGACAGCAGTAATCTTGACAGCAGTAATGGTGACAGCAGTAATGATGACAGCAGTAATGATGACAGCAGTAATGATGACAGCAGTAATCTTGACAGCAGTAATCTTGACAGCAGTAATGGTGACAGCAGTAGTGATGACAGCAGTAATGAAGACAGCAGTAATGATGACAGCAGTAATGATGACAGCAGTAATCTTGACAGCAGTAATGGTGACAGCAGTAATGATGACAGCAGTAATGATGACAGCAGTAATGATGACAGCAGTGATGATGACAGCAGTAATGATGACAGCAGTAATGATGACAGCAGTAATCTTGACAGCAGTAATGATGACAGCAGTAATGATGACAGCAGTAATGATGACAGCAGTAATCTTGACAGCAGTAATGATGACAGCAGTAATGATGACAGCAGTAATGATGACAGCAGTAATGATGACAGCAGTAATCTTGACAGCAGTAATGATGACAGCAGTAATGATGACAGCAGTAATTTTGACAGCAGTAATGATGACAGCAGTAATGATGACAGCAGTAATGATGACAGCAGTAATCTTGACAGCAGTAATGATGACAGCAGTAGTGATGACAGCAGTAATGATGACAGCAGTAATGATGACAGCAGTAATGATGACAGCAGTAATCTTGACAGCAGTAATGATGACAGCAGTAATCTTGACAGCAGTAATGATGACAGCAGTAATGATGACAGCAGTAATGATGACAGCAGTAATCTTGACAGCAGTAATGATGACAGCAGTAATGATGACAGCAGTAATGATGACAGCAGTAATGATGACAGCAGTAATGATGACAGCAGTAATGGTGACAGCAGTAATGATGACAGCAGTAATGATGACAGCAGTAATGATGACAGCAGTAATGATGACAGCAGTAATGATGACAGCAGTAATGATGACAGCAGTAATCTTGACAGCAGTAATGATGACAGCAGTAATGATTACATCAGTAATGATGACAGCAGTAATGATGACAGCAGTAATGATGACAGCAGTAATCTTGACAGCAGTAGTGATGACAGCAGTAATCTTGACAGCAGTAATGATGACATCAGTAATGATGACAGCAGTAATGATGACAGCAGTAATGATGACAGCAGTAATGATGACAGCAGTAATCTTGACAGCAGTAATGATGACAGCAGTAATGATGACAGCAGTAATGATGACAGCAGTAATCTTGACAGCAGTAATGATGACAGCAGTAATGATGACAGCAGTAATGATGACAGCAGTAATCTTGACAGCAGTAATGATGACAGCAGTAATCTTGACAGCAGTAATGATGACAGCAGTAATGATGACAGCAGTAATCTTGACAGCAGTAATGATGACAGCAGTAATGATGACAGCAGTAATGATGACAGCAGTAATCTTGACAGCAGTAATGATGACAGCAGTAATGATGACAGCAGTAATGATGACAGCAGTAATGATGACAGCAGTAATCTTGACAGCAGTAATGATGACAGCAGTAATGATGACAGCAGTAATCTTGACAGCAGTAATGATGACAGCAGTAATGATGACAGCAGTAATGATGACAGCAGTAATGATGACAGCAGTAATGATGACAGCAGTAATGATGACAGCAGTAATGATGACAGCAGTAATGATGACAGTAGTAATGATGACAGCAGTAATCTTGACAGCAGTAATGATGACAGCAGTAATCTTGACAGCAGTAATGATGACAGCAGTAATGATGACATCAGTAATGATGACAGCAGTAATGATGACAGCAGTAATCTTGACAGCAGTAATGATGACAGCAGTAATGATGACAGCAGTAATCTTGACAGCAGTAATCTTGACAGCAGTAATGGTGACAGCAGTAATGATGACAGCAGTAATGATGACAGCAGTAATCTTGACAGCAGTAATCTTGACAGCAGTAATGGTGACAGCAGTAGTGATGACAGCAGTAATGAAGACAGCAGTAATGATGACAGCAGTAATGATGACAGCAGTAGTGATGACAGCAGTAATCTTGACAGCACTAATGATGACAGCAGTAATGATGACAGCAGTAATGATGACAGCAGTAATGATGACAGCAGTAATGATGACAGCAGTAATCTTGACAGCAGTAATGGTGACAGCAGTAATGATGACAGCAGTAATGATGACAGCAGTAATGATGACAGCAGTGATGATGACAGCAGTAATGATGACAGCAGTAATGATGACAGCAGTAATCTTGACAGCAGTAATGATGACAGCAGTAATGATGACAGCAGTAATGATGACAGCAGTAATGATGACAGCAGTAATCTTGACAGCAGTAATGATGACAGCAGTAATGATGACAGCAGTAATGATGACAGCAGTAATCTTGACAGCAGTAATGATGACAGCAGTAATGATGACAGCAGTAATGATGACAGCAGTAATCTTGACAGCAGTAATGATGACAGCAGTAATGATGACAGCAGTAATGATGACAGCAGTAATCTTGACAGCAGTAATGATGACAGCAGTAGTGATGACAGCAGTAATGATGACAGCAGTAATGATGACAGCAGTAATGATGACAGCAGTAATCTTGACAGCAGTAATGATGACAGCAGTAATCTTGACAGCAGTAATGATGACAGCAGTAATGATGACAGCAGTAATGATGACAGCAGTAATCTTGACAGCAGTAATGATGACAGCAGTAATGATGACAGCAGTAATGATGACAGCAGTAATGATGACAGCAGTAATCTTGACAGCAGTAATGATGACAGCAGTAATGATGACAGCAGTAATGATGACAGCAGTAATCTTGACAGCAGTAATGATGACAGCAGTAATGATGACAGCAGTAATGATGACAGCAGTAATCTTGACAGCAGTAATGATGACAGCAGTAATGATGACAGCAGTAATCTTGACAGCACTAATGATGACAGCAGTAATGATGACAGCAGTAATGATGACAGCAGTAATCTTGACAGCAGTAATGATGACAGCAGTAATCTTGACAGCAGTAATGATGACAGCAGTAATGATGACAGCAGTAATGATGACAGCAGTAATGATGACAGCAATAATGATGACAGCAGTAATCTTGACAGCACTAATGATGACAGCAGTAATGATGACAGCAGTAATGATGACAGCAGTAATCTTGACAGCAGTAATGATGACAGCAGTAATCTTGACAGCAGTAATGATGACAGCAGTAATCTTGACAGCAGTAATGATGACAGCAGTAATCTTGACAGCAGTAATGATGACAGCAGTAATGATGACAGCAGTAATCTTGACAGCAGTAATGATGACAGCAGTAATCTTGACAGCAGTAATGATGACAGCAGTAATCTTGACAGCAGTAATGATGACAGCAGTAATGATGACAGCAGTAGTGATGACAGCAGTAATGATGACAGCAGTAATGATGACAGCAGTAATGATGACAGCAGTAATCTTGACAGCAGTAATGATGACAGCAGTAATGATGACAGCAGTAATCTTGACAGCAGTAATGATGACAGCAGTAATGATGACAGCAGTAATGATGACAGCAGTAATGATGACAGCAGTAATCTTGACAGCAGTAATGATGACAGCAGTAATGATGACAGCAGTAATGATGACAGCAGTAATGATGACAGCAGTAATCTTGACAGCAGTAATGATGACAGCAGTAATGATGACAGCAGTAATCTTGACAGCAGTAATGATGACAGCAGTAATGATGACAGCAGTAATGATGACAGCAGTAATGATGACAGCAGTAATCTTGACAGCAGTAATGATGACAGCAGTAATGATGACAGCAGTAATGATGACAGCAGTAATCTTGACAGCAGTAATGATGACAGCAGTAATCTTGACAGCAGTAATCTTGACAGCAGTAATGATGACAGCAGTAATGATGACAGCAGTAATCTTGACAGCAGTGATGATGACAGCAGTAATGATGACAGCAGTAATGATGACAGCAGTCATCTTGACAGCAGTAATGATGACAGCAGTAATGATGACAGCAGTAATGATGACAGCAGTAATGATGACAGCAGTAATGATGACAGCAGTAAATGATGACAGCAGTAATCTTGACAGCAGTAATCTTGACAGCAGTAATGATGACAGCAGTAATATTGACAGCAGTAATGATGACAGCAGTAATGATGACAGCAGTAATGATGACAGCAGTAATGGTGACAGCAGTAATGATGACAGCAGTAATGATGACAGCAGTAATGATGACAGCAGTAATCTTGACAGCAGTAATGATGACAGCAGTAATGATGACAGCAGTAATGATGACAGCAGTAATGATGACAGCAGTAATCTTGACAGCAGTAATGATGACAGCAGTAATGATGACAGCAGTAATGATGACAGCAGTAATCTTGACAGCAGTAATGATGACAGCAGTAATGATGACAGCAGTAATGATGACAGCAGTAATCTTGACAGCAGTAATGATGACAGCAGTAATCTTGACAGCAGTAATGATGACAGCAGTAATGATGACAGCAGTAATGATGACAGCAGTAATCTTGACAGCAGTAATGATGACAGCAGTAATGATGACAGCAGTAATGATGACAGCAGTAATGATGACAGCAGTAATCTTGACAGCAGTAATGATGACAGCAGTAATGATGACAGCAGTAATGATGACAGCAGTAATCTTGACAGCAGTAATGATGACAGCAGTAATGATGACAGCAGTAATGATGACAGCAGTAATCTTGACAGCAGTAATGATGACAGCAGTAATGATGACAGCAGTAATCTTGACAGCAGTAATGATGACAGCAGTAATGATGACAGCAGTAATCTTGACAGCAGTAATGATGACAGCAGTAATGATGACAGCAGTAATGATGACAGCAGTAATGATGACAGCAGTAATCTTGACAGCAGTAATGATGACAGCAGTAATGATGACAGCAGTAATCTTGACAGCAGTAATGATGACAGCAGTAATGATGACAGCAGTAATGATGACAGCAGTAATCTTGACAGCAGTAATGATGACAGCAGTAATCTTGACAGCAGTAATGATGACAGCAGTAATGATGACATCAGTAATGATGACAGCAGTAATGATGACAGCAGTAATGATGACAGCAGTAATGATGACAGCAGTAATCTTGACAGCAGTAATGATGACAGCAGTAATGATGACAGCAGTAATCTTGACAGCAGTAATCTTGACAGCAGTAGTGATGACAGCAGTAATGAAGACAGCAGTAATGATGACAGCAGTAATGATGACAGCAGTAATGATGACAGCAGTAATGATGACAGCAGTAATGATGACAGCAGTAATGATGACAGCAGTAATGATGACAGCAGTGATGATGACAGCAGTAATGATGACAGCAGTAATGATGACAGCAGTAATCTTGACAGCAGTAATGATGACAGCAGTAATGATGACAGCAGTAATGATGACAGCAGTAATCTTGACAGCAGTAATGATGACAGCAGTAGTGATGACAGCAGTAATGATGACAGCAGTAATGATGACAGCAGTAATGATGACAGCAGTAATGATGACAGCAGTAATGATGACAGCAGTAATGATGACAGCAGTAATGATGACAGCAGTAATCTTGACAGCAGTAATGATGACAGCAGTAATGATGACAGCAGTAATGATGACAGCAGTAATCTTGACAGCAGTAATGATGACAGCAGTAATGATGACAGCAGTAATGATGACAGCAGTAATGATGACAGCAGTAATCTTGACAGCAATAATGATGACAGCAGTAATGATGACAGCAGTAATGATGACAGCAGTAATCTTGACAGCAGTAATGATGACAGCAGTAATGATGACAGCAGTAATGATGACAGCAGTGATGATGACAGCAGTAATGATGACAGCAGTAATGATGACAGCAGTAATCTTGACAGCAGTAATGATGACAGCAGTAATGATGACAGCAGTAATGATGACAGCAGTAATCTTGACAGCAGTAATGATGACAGCAGTAGTGATGACAGCAGTAATGATGACAGCAGTAATGATGACAGCAGTAATGATGACAGCAGTAATGATGACAGCAGTAATGATGACAGCAGTAATGATGACAGCAGTAATCTTGACAGCAGTAATGATGACAGCAGTAATGATGACAGCAGTAATGATGACAGCAGTAATCTTGACAGCAGTAATGATGACAGCAGTAATGATGACAGCAGTAATGATGACAGCAGTAATGATGACAGCAGTAATCTTGACAGCAATAATGATGACAGCAGTAATGATGACAGCAGTAATGATGACAGCAGTAATCTTGACAGCAGTAATGATGACAGCAGTAATCTTGACAGCAGTAATGATGACAGCAGTAATATTGACAGCAGTAATGATGACAGCAGTAATGATGACAGCAGTAATCTTGACAGCAGTAATGATGACAGCAGTAATGATGACAGCAGTAATGATGACAGCAGTAATGATGACAGCAGTAATGATGACAGCAGTAATCTTGACAGCAGTAATGATGACAGCAGTAATCTTGACAGCAGTAATGATGACAGCAGTAATGATGACAGCAGTAATGATGACAGCAGTAATGATGACAGCAGTAATCTTGACAGCAGTAATGATGACAGCAGTAATGATGACAGCAGTAATGATGACAGCAGTAATCTTGACAGCAGTAATGATGACAGCAGTAATCTTGACAGCAGTAATCTTGACAGCAGTGATGATGACAGCAGTAATGATGACAGCAGTAATGATGACAGCAGTAATCTTGACAGCAGTAATGATGACAGCAGTAATGATGACAGCAGTAATGATGACAGCAGTAATGATGACAGCAGTAATCTTGACAGCAGTAATGATGACAGCAGTAATGATGACAGCAGTAATGATGACAGCAGTAATCTTGACAGCAGTAATCTTGACAGCAGTAATGATGACAGCAGTAATCTTGACAGCAGTAATGATGACAGCAGTAATGATGACAGCAGTAATGATGACAGCAGTAATCTTGACAGCAGTAATGATGACAGCAGTAATGATGACAGCAGTAATGATGACAGCAGTAATCTTGACAGCAGTAATGATGACAGCAGTAATGATGACTGACAGCAGTAATGATGACAGCAGTAATCTTGACAGCAGTAATGATGACAGCAGTAATGATGACAGCAGTAATCTTGACAGCAGTAATGATGACAGCAGTAATGATGACAGCAGTAATGATGACAGCAGTAATGATGACATCAGTAATGATGACAGCAGTAATGATGACAGCAGTAATGATGACAGCAGTAATGATGAAGCAGTAATGATGACAGCAGTAATGATGACAGCAGTAATCTTGACAGCAGTAATGATGACAGCAGTAATCTTGACAGCAGTAATGATGACAGCAGTAATGATGACATCAGTAATGATGACAGCAGTAATGATGACAGCAGTAATGATGACAGCAGTAATCTTGACAGCAGTAATGATGACAGCAGTAATGATGACAGCAGTAATCTTGACAGCAGTAATCTTGACAGCAGTAATGGTGACAGCAGTAATGATGACAGCAGTAATGATGACAGCAGTAATGATGACAGCAGTAATCTTGACAGCAGTAATCTTGACAGCAGTAATGGTGACAGCAGTAGTGATGACAGCAGTAATGAAGACAGCAGTAATGATGACAGCAGTAATGATGACAGCAGTAATCTTGACAGCAGTAATGGTGACAGCAGTAATGATGACAGCAGTAATGATGACAGCAGTAATGATGACAGCAGTGATGATGACAGCAGTAATGATGACAGCAGTAATGATGACAGCAGTAATCTTGACAGCAGTAATGATGACAGCAGTAATGATGACAGCAGTAATGATGACAGCAGTAATCTTGACAGCAGTAATGATGACAGCAGTAATGATGACAGCAGTAATGATGACAGCAGTAATCTTGACAGCAGTAATGATGACAGCAGTAATGATGACAGCAGTAATGATGACAGCAGTAATCTTGACAGCAGTAATGATGACAGCAGTAGTGATGACAGCAGTAATGATGACAGCAGTAATGATGACAGCAGTAATGATGACAGCAGTAATCTTGACAGCAGTAATGATGACAGCAGTAATCTTGACAGCAGTAATGATGACAGCAGTAATGATGACAGCAGTAATGATGACAGCAGTAATCTTGACAGCAGTAATGATGACAGCAGTAATGATGACAGCAGTAATGATGACAGCAGTAATCTTGACAGCAGTAATGATGACAGCAGTAATGATGACAGCAGTAATGATGACAGCAGTAATCTTGACAGCAGTAATGATGACAGCAGTAATGATGACAGCAGTAATCTTGACAGCACTAATGATGACAGCAGTAATGATGACAGCAGTAATGATGACAGCAGTAATCTTGAGAGCAGTAATGATGACAGCAGTAATCTTGACAGCAGTAATGATGACAGCAGTAATGATGACAGCAGTAATGATGACAGCAGTAATGATGACAGCAATAATGATGACAGCAGTAATCTTGACAGCACTAATGATGACAGCAGTAATGATGACAGCAGTAATGATGACAGCAGTAATGATGACAGCAGTAATGATGACAGCAGTAATGATGACAGCAGTAATCTTGACAGCAGTAATGATGACAGCAGTAATCTTGACAGCAGTAATGATGACAGCAGTAATCTTGACAGCAGTAATGATGACAGCAGTAATCTTGACAGCAGTAATGATGACAGCAGTAATGATGACAGCAGTAATCTTGACAGCAGTAATGATGACAGCAGTAATCTTGACAGCAGTAATGATGACAGCAGTAATCTTGACAGCAGTAATGATGACAGCAGTAATGATGACAGCAGTAGTGATGACAGCAGTAATGATGACAGCAGTAATGATGACAGCAGTAATGATGACAGCAGTAATGATGACAGCAGTAATCTTGACAGCAGTAATGATGACAGCAGTAATGATGACAGCAGTAATCTTGACAGCAGTAATGATGACAGCAGTAATGATGACAGCAGTAATGATGACAGCAGTAATGATGACAGCAGTAATCTTGACAGCAGTAATGATGACAGCAGTAATGATGACAGCAGTAATGATGACAGCAGTAATGATGACAGCAGTAATGATGACAGCAGTAATCTTGACAGCAGTAATGATGACAGCAGTAATCTTGACAGCAGTAATGATGACAGCAGTAATGATGACAGCAGTAATGATGACAGCAGTAATGATGACAGCAGTAATCTTGACAGCAGTAATGATGACAGCAGTAATGATGACAGCAGTAATGATGACAGCAGTAATCTTGACAGCAGTAATGATGACAGCAGTAATCTTGACAGCAGTAATCTTGACAGCAGTAATGATGACAGCAGTAATGATGACAGCAGTAATCTTGACAGCAGTGATGATGACAGCAGTAATGATGACAGCAGTAATGATGACAGCAGTAATCTTGACAGCAGTAATGATGACAGCAGTAATGATGACAGCAGTAATGATGACAGCAGTAATGATGACAGCAGTAAATGATGACAGCAGTAATCTTGACAGCAGTAATCTTGACAGCAGTAATGATGACAGCAGTAATATTGACAGCAGTAATGATGACAGCAGTAATGATGACAGCAGTAATGATGACAGCAGTAATGGTGACAGCAGTAATGATGACAGCAGTAATGATGACAGCAGTAATGATGACAGCAGTAATCTTGACAGCAGTAATGATGACAGCAGTAATGATGACAGCAGTAATGATGACAGCAGTAATGATGACAGCAGTAATGATGACAGCAGTAATCTTGACAGCAGTAATGATGACAGCAGTAATGATGACAGCAGTAATGATGACAGCAGTAATCTTGACAGCAGTAATGATGACAGCAGTAATGATGACAGCAGTAATGATGACAGCAGTAATCTTGACAGCAGTAATGATGACAGCAGTAATCTTGACAGCAGTAATGATGACAGCAGTAATGATGACAGCAGTAATGATGACAGTAGTAATCTTGACAGCAGTAATGATGACAGCAGTAATGATGACAGCAGTAATGATGACAGCAGTAATGATGACAGCAGTAATCTTGACAGCAGTAATGATGACAGCAGTAATGATGACAGCAGTAATGATGACAGCAGTAATCTTGACAGCAGTAATGATGACAGCAGTAATGATGACAGCAGTAATGATGACAGCAGTAATGATGACAGCAGTAATCTTGACAGCAGTAATGATGACAGCAGTAATGATGACAGCAGTAATCTTGACAGCAGTAATGATGACAGCAGTAATGATGACAGCAGTAATCTTGACAGCAGTAATGATGACAGCAGTAATGATGACAGCAGTAATGATGACAGCAGTAATGATGACAGCAGTAATCTTGACAGCAGTAATGATGACAGCAGTAATGATGACAGCAGTAATGATGACAGCAGTAATCTTGACAGCAGTAATGATGACAGCAGTAATGATGACAGCAGTAATGATGACAGCAGTAATCTTGACAGCAGTAATGATGACAGCAGTAATCTTGACAGCAGTAATGATGACAGCAGTAATGATGACATCAGTAATGATGACAGCAGTAATGATGACAGCAGTAATGATGACAGCAGTAATGATGACAGCAGTAATCTTGACAGCAGTAATGATGACAGCAGTAATGATGACAGCAGTAATCTTGACAGCAGTAGTGATGACAGCAGTAATGAAGACAGCAGTAATGATGACAGCAGTAATGATGACAGCAGTAATGATGACAGCAGTAATGATGACAGCAGTAATGATGACAGCAGTAATGATGACAGCAGTGATGATGACAGCAGTAATGATGACAGCAGTAATGATGACAGCAGTAATCTTGACAGCAGTAATGATGACAGCAGTAATGATGACAGCAGTAATGATGACAGCAGTAATCTTGACAGCAGTAATGATGACAGCAGTAGTGATGACAGCAGTAATGATGACAGCAGTAATGATGACAGCAGTAATGATGACAGCAGTAATGATGACAGCAGTAATCTTGACAGCAGTAATGATGACAGCAGTAATGATGACAGCAGTAATGATGAAAGCAGTAATCTTGACAGCAGTAATGATGACAGCAGTAATGATGACAGCAGTAATGATGACAGCAGTAATGATGACAGCAGTAATCTTGACAGCAATAATGATGACAGCAGTAATGATGACAGCAGTAATGATGACAGCAGTAATCTTGACAGCAGTAATGATGACAGCAGTAATCTTGACAGCAGTAATGATGACAGCAGTAATATTGACAGCAGTAATGATGACAGCAGTAATGATGACAGCAGTAATCTTGACAGCAGTAATGATGACAGCAGTAATGATGACAGCAGTAATGATGACAGCAGTAATGATGACAGCAGTAATGATGACAGCAGTAATCTTGACAGCAGTAATGATGACAGCAGTAATCTTGACAGCAGTAATGATGACAGCAGTAATGATGACAGCAGTAATGATGACAGCAGTAATGATGACAGCAGTAATCTTGACAGCAGTAATGATGACAGCAGTAATGATGACAGCAGTAATGATGACAGCAGTAATCTTGACAGCAGTAATGATGACAGCAGTAATCTTGACAGCAGTAATCTTGACAGCAGTGATGATGACAGCAGTAATGATGACAGCAGTAATGATGACAGCAGTAATCTTGACAGCAGTGATGATGACAGCAGTAATGATGACAGCAGTAATGATGACAGCAGTAATCTTGACAGCAGTAATGATGACAGCAGTAATGATGACAGCAGTAATGATGACAGCAGTAATCTTGACAGCAGTAATGATGACAGCAGTAATGATGACATCAGTAATGATGACAGCAGTAATGATGACAGCAGTAATGATGACAGCAGTAATCTTGACAGCAGTAATGATGACAGCAGTAATCTTGACAGCAGTAATGATGACAGCAGTAATGATGACAGCAGTAATGATGACAGCAGTAAATGATGACAGCAGTAATCTTGACAGCAGTAATGATGACAGCAGTAATGATGACAGCAGTAATGATGACAGCAGTAATGATGACAGCAGTAATGATGACAGCAGTAATCTTGACAGCAGTAATGATGACAGCAGTAATGATGACAGCAGTAAAGATGACAGCAGTAATCTTGACAGCAGTAAGTAATGATGACAGCAGTAATGATGACAGCAGTAATGATGACAGCAGTAATGATGACAGCAGTAATGATGACAGCAGTAATGATGACAGCAGTAGTCTTGACAGCAGTAATGATGACAGCAGTAATGATGACAGCAGTAATGATGACAGCAGTAATGATGACAGCAGTAATGATGACAGCAGTAAATGATGACAGCAGTAATCTTGACAGCAGTAATGATGACAGCAGTAATGATGACAGCAGTAATGATGACAGCAGTAATGATGACAGCAGTAATCTTGACAGCAGTAATGATGACAGCAGTAATGATGACAGCAGTAATGATGACAGCAGTAATGATGACAGCAGTAATGATGACAGCAGTAATGATGACAGCAGTAATCTTGACAGCAGTAATGATGACAGCAGTAATGATGACAGCAGTAATCTTGACAGCAGTAATCTTGACAGCAGTAGTGATGACAGCAGTAATGAAGACAGCAGTAATGATGACAGCAGTAATGATGACAGTAGTAATCTTGACAGCAGTAATGATGACAGTAGTAATCTTGACAGCAGTAGTGATGACAGCAGTAATGATGACAGCAGTAATGATGACAGCAGTAATGATGACAGCAGTAATCTTGACAGCAGTAATGATGACAGCAGTAATGATGACAGCAGTAATGATGACAGCAGTAATGATGACAGCAGTAATGATGACAGCAGTAATCTTGACAGCAGTAATGATGACAGCAGTAATGATGACAGCAGTAATCTTGACAGCAGTAATCTTGACAGCAGTAGTGATGACAGCAGTAATGAAGACAGCAGTAATGATGACAGCAGTAATGATGACAGCAGTAATGATGACAGCAGTAATGATGACAGTAGTAATCTTGACAGCAGTAATGATGACAGCAGTAATGATGACAGCAGTAATCTTGACAGCAGTAATCTTGACAGCAGTAATGATGACAGCAGTAATGATGACATCAGTAATGATGACAGCAGTAATGATGACAGCAGTAATGATGACAGCAGTAATCTTGACAGCAGTAATGATGACAGCAGTAATGATGACAGCAGTAATCTTGACAGCAGTAATCTTGACAGCAGTAATGATGACAGCAGTAATGATGACAGCAGTAATGAAGACAGCAGTAATGATGACAGCAGTAATGATGACAGTAGTAATCTTGACAGCAGTAATGATGACAGCAGTAATGATGACAGCAGTAATGAAGACAGCAGTAATGATGACAGCAGTAATGATGACAGTAGTAATCTTGACAGCAGTAATGATGACAGCAGTAATGATGACAGCAGTAATGAAGACAGCAGTAATGATGACAGCAGTAATGATGACAGTAGTAATGATGACAGCAGTGATGATGACAGCAGTAATCTTGACAGCAGTAATGATGACAGCAGTAATGATGACAGCAGTAATCTTGACAGCAGTAATGATGACAGTAGTAATGATGACAGCAGTAATGATGACAGCAGTAATCTTGACAGCAGTAATGATGACAGCAGTAATGATGACAGCAGTGATGATGACAGCAGTAATGATGACAGCAGTAATGATGACAGCAGTAATCTTGACAGCAGTAATGATGACAGCAGTAATGATGACAGCAGTAATGATGACAGCAGTAATCTTGACAGCAGTAATGATGACAGCAGTAGTGATGACAGCAGTAATGATGACAGCAGTAATGATGACAGCAGTAATGATGACAGCAGTAATCTTGACAGCAGTAATGATGACAGCAGTAATGATGACATGATGACAGCAGTAATGATGACAGCAGTAATGATGACAGCAGTAATGATGACAGCAGTAATGATGACAGCAGTAATGATGACAGCAGTAATCTTGACAGCAGTAATGATGACAGCAGTAATGATGACAGCAGTAATGATGACAAGCAGTAATGATGACAGCAGTAGTGATGACAGCAGTAATGATGACAGCAGTAATGATGACAGCAGTAATGATGACAGCAGTAATCTTGACAGCAGTAATGATGACAGCAGTAATGATGACAGCAGTAATGATGACAGCAGTAATGATGACAGCAGTAATGATGACAGCAGTAATGATGACAGCAGTAATCTTGACAGCAGTAATGATGACAGCAGTAATGATGACAGCAGTAATGATGACAGCAGTAATCTTGACAGCAGTAATGATGACAGCAGTAATGATGACAGCAGTAATGATGACAGCAGTAATGATGACAGCAGTAATGATGACAGCAATAATGATGACAGCAGTAATCTTGACAGCAGTAATGATGACAGCAGTAATGATGACAGCAGTAATGATGACAGCAGTAATCTTGACAGCAGTAATGATGACAGCAGTAATGATGACTGACAGCAGTAATGATGACAGCAGTAATCTTGACAGCAGTAATGATGACAGCAGTAATGATGACAGCAGTAATCTTGACAGCAGTAATGATGACAGCAGTAATGATGACAGCAGTAATGATGACAGCAGTAATGATGACATCAGTAATGATGACAGCAGTAATGATGACAGCAGTAATGATGACAGCAGTAATGATGAAGCAGTAATGATGACAGCAGTAATGATGACAGCAGTAATCTTGACAGCAGTAATGATGACAGCAGTAATCTTGACAGCAGTAATGATGACAGCAGTAATGATGACATCAGTAATGATGACAGCAGTAATGATGACAGCAGTAATGATGACAGCAGTAATCTTGACAGCAGTAATGATGACAGCAGTAATGATGACAGCAGTAATCTTGACAGCAGTAATCTTGACAGCAGTAATGGTGACAGCAGTAATGATGACAGCAGTAATGATGACAGCAGTAATGATGACAGCAGTAATCTTGACAGCAGTAATCTTGACAGCAGTAATGGTGACAGCAGTAGTGATGACAGCAGTAATGAAGACAGCAGTAATGATGACAGCAGTAATGATGACAGCAGTAATCTTGACAGCAGTAATGGTGACAGCAGTAATGATGACAGCAGTAATGATGACAGCAGTAATGATGACAGCAGTGATGATGACAGCAGTAATGATGACAGCAGTAATGATGACAGCAGTAATCTTGACAGCAGTAATGATGACAGCAGTAATGATGACAGCAGTAATGATGACAGCAGTAATCTTGACAGCAGTAATGATGACAGCAGTAATGATGACAGCAGTAATGATGACAGCAGTAATCTTGACAGCAGTAATGATGACAGCAGTAATGATGACAGCAGTAATGATGACAGCAGTAATCTTGACAGCAGTAATGATGACAGCAGTAGTGATGACAGCAGTAATGATGACAGCAGTAATGATGACAGCAGTAATGATGACAGCAGTAATCTTGACAGCAGTAATGATGACAGCAGTAATCTTGACAGCAGTAATGATGACAGCAGTAATGATGACAGCAGTAATGATGACAGCAGTAATCTTGACAGCAGTAATGATGACAGCAGTAATGATGACAGCAGTAATGATGACAGCAGTAATCTTGACAGCAGTAATGATGACAGCAGTAATGATGACAGCAGTAATGATGACAGCAGTAATCTTGACAGCAGTAATGATGACAGCAGTAATGATGACAGCAGTAATCTTGACAGCACTAATGATGACAGCAGTAATGATGACAGCAGTAATGATGACAGCAGTAATCTTGAGAGCAGTAATGATGACAGCAGTAATCTTGACAGCAGTAATGATGACAGCAGTAATGATGACAGCAGTAATGATGACAGCAGTAATGATGACAGCAATAATGATGACAGCAGTAATCTTGACAGCACTAATGATGACAGCAGTAATGATGACAGCAGTAATGATGACAGCAGTAATGATGACAGCAGTAATGATGACAGCAGTAATGATGACAGCAGTAATGATGACAGCAGTAATCTTGACAGCAGTAATGATGACAGCAGTAATCTTGACAGCAGTAATGATGACAGCAGTAATCTTGACAGCAGTAATGATGACAGCAGTAATCTTGACAGCAGTAATGATGACAGCAGTAATGATGACAGCAGTAATCTTGACAGCAGTAATGATGACAGCAGTAATCTTGACAGCAGTAATGATGACAGCAGTAATCTTGACAGCAGTAATGATGACAGCAGTAATGATGACAGCAGTAGTGATGACAGCAGTAATGATGACAGCAGTAATGATGACAGCAGTAATGATGACAGCAGTAATGATGACAGCAGTAATCTTGACAGCAGTAATGATGACAGCAGTAATGATGACAGCAGTAATCTTGACAGCAGTAATGATGACAGCTGTAATGATGACAGCAGTAATGATGACAGCAGTAATGATGACAGCAGTAATCTTGACAGCAGTAATGATGACAGCAGTAATGATGACAGCAGTAATGATGACAGCAGTAATGATGACAGCAGTAATCTTGACAGCAGTAATGATGACAGCAGTAATCTTGACAGCAGTAATGATGACAGCAGTAATGATGACAGCAGTAATGATGACAGCAGTAATGATGACAGCAGTAATCTTGACAGCAGTAATGATGACAGCAGTAATGATGACAGCAGTAATGATGACAGCAGTAATCTTGACAGCAGTAATGATGACAGCAGTAATCTTGACAGCAGTAATCTTGACAGCAGTAATGATGACAGCAGTAATGATGACAGCAGTAATCTTGACAGCAGTGATGATGACAGCAGTAATGATGACAGCAGTAATGATGACAGCAGTAATCTTGACAGCAGTAATGATGACAGCAGTAATGATGACAGCAGTAATGATGACAGCAGTAATGATGACAGCAGTAATCTTGACAGCAGTAATCTTGACAGCAGTAATGATGACAGCAGTAATATTGACAGCAGTAATGATGACAGCAGTAATGATGACAGCAGTAATGATGACAGCAGTAATGGTGACAGCAGTAATGATGACAGCAGTAATGATGACAGCAGTAATGATGACAGCAGTAATCTTGACAGCAGTAATGATGACAGCAGTAATGATGACAGCAGTAATGATGACAGCAGTAATGATGACAGCAGTAATCTTGACAGCAGTAATGATGACAGCAGTAATGATGACAGCAGTAATGATGACAGCAGTAATCTTGACAGCAGTAATGATGACAGCAGTAATGATGACAGCAGTAATGATGACAGCAGTAATCTTGACAGCAGTAATGATGACAGCAGTAATCTTGACAGCAGTAATGATGACAGCAGTAATGATGACAGCAGTAATGATGACAGTAGTAATCTTGACAGCAGTAATGATGACAGCAGTAATGATGACAGCAGTAATGATGACAGCAGTAATGATGACAGCAGTAATCTTGACAGCAGTAATGATGACAGCAGTAATGATGACAGCAGTAATGATGACAGCAGTAATCTTGACAGCAGTAATGATGACAGCAGTAATGATGACAGCAGTAATGATGACAGCAGTAATGATGACAGCAGTAATCTTGACAGCAGTAATGATGACAGCAGTAATGATGACAGCAGTAATCTTGACAGCAGTAATGATGACAGCAGTAATGATGACAGCAGTAATCTTGACAGCAGTAATGATGACAGCAGTAATGATGACAGCAGTAATGATGACAGCAGTAATGATGACAGCAGTAATGATGACAGCAGTAATCTTGACAGCAGTAATGATGACAGCAGTAATGATGACAGCAGTAATGATGACAGCAGTAATCTTGACAGCAGTAATGATGACAGCAGTAATGATGACAGCAGTAATGATGACAGCAGTAATGATGACAGCAGTAATGATGACAGCAGTAATCTTGACAGCAGTAATGATGACAGCAGTAATCTTGACAGCAGTAATGATGACAGCAGTAATGATGACATCAGTAATGATGACAGCAGTAATGATGACAGCAGTAATGATGACAGCAGTAATGATGACAGCAGTAATCTTGACAGCAGTAATGATGACAGCAGTAATGATGACAGCAGTAATCTTGACAGCAGTAGTGATGACAGCAGTAATGAAGACAGCAGTAATGATGACAGCAGTAATGATGACAGCAGTAATGATGACAGCAGTAATGATGACAGCAGTAATGATGACAGCAGTAATGATGACAGCAGTAATGATGACAGCAGTGATGATGACAGCAGTAATGATGACAGCAGTAATGATGACAGCAGTAATCTTGACAGCAGTAATGATGACAGCAGTAATGATGACAGCAGTAATGATGACAGCAGTAATCTTGACAGCAGTAATGATGACAGCAGTAGTGATGACAGCAGTAATGATGACAGCAGTAATGATGACAGCAGTAATGATGACAGCAGTAATGATGACAGCAGTAATGATGACAGCAGTAATCTTGACAGCAGTAATGATGACAGCAGTAATGATGACAGCAGTAATGATGACAGCAGTAATCTTGACAGCAGTAATGATGACAGCAGTAATGATGACAGCAGTAATGATGACAGCAGTAATGATGACAGCAGTAATGATGACAGCAGTAATCTTGACAGCAATAATGATGACAGCAGTAATGATGACAGCAGTAATGATGACAGCAGTAATCTTGACAGCAGTAATGATGACAGCAGTAATCTTGACAGCAGTAATGATGACAGCAGTAATATTGACAGCAGTAATGATGACAGCAGTAATGATGACAGCAGTAATCTTGACAGCAGTAATGATGACAGCAGTAATGATGACAGCAGTAATGATGACAGCAGTAATGATGACAGCAGTAATGATGACAGCAGTAATCTTGACAGCAGTAATGATGACAGCAGTAATCTTGACAGCAGTAATGATGACAGCAGTAATGATGACAGCAGTAATGATGACAGCAGTAATGATGACAGCAGTAATCTTGACAGCAGTAATGATGACAGCAGTAATGATGACAGCAGTAATGATGACAGCAGTAATCTTGACAGCAGTAATGATGACAGCAGTAATCTTGACAGCAGTAATCTTGACAGCAGTGATGATGACAGCAGTAATGATGACAGCAGTAATGATGACAGCAGTAATCTTGACAGCAGTGATGATGACAGCAGTAATGATGACAGCAGTAATGATGACAGCAGTAATCTTGACAGCAGTAATGATGACAGCAGTAATGATGACAGCAGTAATGATGACAGCAGTAATCTTGACAGCAGTAATGATGACAGCAGTAATGATGACATCAGTAATGATGACAGCAGTAATGATGACAGCAGTAATGATGACAGCAGTAATCTTGACAGCAGTAATGATGACAGCAGTAATCTTGACAGCAGTAATGATGACAGCAGTAATGATGACAGCAGTAATGATGACAGCAGTAAATGATGACAGCAGTAATCTTGACAGCAGTAATGATGACAGCAGTAATGATGACAGCAGTAATGATGACAGCAGTAATGATGACAGCAGTAATGATGACAGCAGTAATCTTGACAGCAGTAATGATGACAGCAGTAATGATGACAGCAGTAATGATGACAGCAGTAATCTTGACAGCAGTAAGTAATGATGACAGCAGTAATGATGACAGCAGTAATGATGACAGCAGTAATGATGACAGCAGTAATGATGACAGCAGTAGTCTTGACAGCAGTAATGATGACAGCAGTAATGATGACAGCAGTAATGATGACAGCAGTAATGATGACAGCAGTAATGATGACAGCAGTAAATGATGACAGCAGTAATCTTGACAGCAGTAATGATGACAGCAGTAATGATGACAGCAGTAATGATGACAGCAGTAATGATGACAGCAGTAATCTTGACAGCAGTAATGATGACAGCAGTAATGATGACAGCAGTAATGATGACAGCAGTAATGATGACAGCAGTAATGATGACAGCAGTAATCTTGACAGCAGTAATGATGACAGCAGTAATGATGACAGCAGTAATCTTGACAGCAGTAATCTTGACAGCAGTAGTGATGACAGCAGTAATGAAGACAGCAGTAATGATGACAGCAGTAATGATGACAGTAGTAATCTTGACAGCAGTAATGATGACAGTAGTAATCTTGACAGCAGTAGTGATGACAGCAGTAATGATGACAGCAGTAATGATGACAGCAGTAATGATGACAGCAGTAATGATGACAGCAGTAATCTTGACAGCAGTAATGATGACAGCAGTAATGATGACAGCAGTAATGATGACAGCAGTAATGATGACAGCAGTAATGATGACAGCAGTAATCTTGACAGCAGTAATGATGACAGCAGTAATGATGACAGCAGTAATCTTGACAGCAGTAATCTTGACAGCAGTAGTGATGACAGCAGTAATGAAGACAGCAGTAATGATGACAGCAGTAATGATGACAGCAGTAATGATGACAGCAGTTATGATGACAGTAGTAATCTTGACAGCAGTAATGATGACAGCAGTAATGATGACAGCAGTAATCTTGACAGCAGTAATCTTGACAGCAGTAATGATGACAGCAGTAATGATGACATCAGTAATGATGACAGCAGTAATGATGACAGCAGTAATGATGACAGCAGTAATCTTGACAGCAGTAATGATGACAGCAGTAATGATGACAGCAGTAATCTTGACAGCAGTAATCTTGACAGCAGTAATGATGACAGCAGTAATGATGACAGCAGTAATGAAGACAGCAGTAATGATGACAGCAGTAATGAAGACAGCAGTAATGATGACAGCAGTAATGATGACAGTAGTAATCTTGACAGCAGTAATGATGACAGCAGTAATGATGACAGCAGTAATGAAGACAGCAGTAATGATGACAGCAGTAATGATGACAGTAGTAATCTTGACAGCAGTAATGATGACAGCAGTAATGATGACAGCAGTAATGAAGACAGCAGTAATGATGACAGCAGTAATGATGACAGTAGTAATGATGACAGCAGTGATGATGACAGCAGTAATCTTGACAGCAGTAATGATGACAGCAGTAATGATGACAGCAGTAATCTTGACAGCAGTAATGATGACAGTAGTAATGATGACAGCAGTAATGATGACAGCAGTAATCTTGACAGCAGTAATGATGACAGCAGTAATGATGACAGCAGTGATGATGACAGCAGTAATGATGACAGCAGTAATGATGACAGCAGTAATCTTGACAGCAGTAATGATGACAGCAGTAATGATGACAGCAGTAATGATGACAGCAGTAATCTTGACAGCAGTAATGATGACAGCAGTAGTGATGACAGCAGTAATGATGACAGCAGTAATGATGACAGCAGTAATGATGACAGCAGTAATCTTGACAGCAGTAATGATGACAGCAGTAATGATGACATGATGACAGCAGTAATGATGACAGCAGTAATGATGACAGCAGTAATGATGACAGCAGTAATGATGACAGCAGTAATGATGACAGCAGTAATCTTGACAGCAGTAATGATGACAGCAGTAATGATGACAGCAGTAATGATGACAAGCAGTAATGATGACAGCAGTAGTGATGACAGCAGTAATGATGACAGCAGTAATGATGACAGCAGTAATGATGACAGCAGTAATCTTGACAGCAGTAATGATGACAGCAGTAATGATGACAGCAGTAATGATGACAGCAGTAATGATGACAGCAGTAATGATGACAGCAGTAATGATGACAGCAGTAATCTTGACAGCAGTAATGATGACAGCAGTAATGATGACAGCAGTAATGATGACAGCAGTAATGATGACAGCAGTAATCTTGACAGCAGTAATGATGACAGCAGTAATGATGACAGCAGTAATGATGACAGCAGTAATGATGACAGCAATAATGATGACAGCAGTAATCTTGACAGCAGTAATGATGACAGCAGTAATGATGACAGCAGTAATGATGACAGCAGTAATGATGACAGCAGTAATGATGACAGCAGTAATGGTGACAGCAGTAATGATGACAGCAGTAATGATGACAGCAGTAATGATGACAGCAGTAATGATGACAGCAGTAATGATGACAGCAGTAATGATGACAGCACTAATGATGACAGCAGTAATGATGACAGCAGTAATGATGACAGCAGTAATGATGACAGCAGTAATCTTGACAGCAGTAATGATGACAGCAGTAATGATGACATCAGTAATGATGACAGCAGTAATGATGACAGCAGTAATGATGACAGCAGTAATCTTGACAGCAGTAATGATGACAGCAGTAATGATGACAGCAGTAATGATGACAGCAGTAATGATGACAGCAGTAATCTTGACAGCAGTAATGATGACAGCAGTAATGATGACAGCAGTAATCTTGACAGCAGTAATGATGACAGCAGTAATGATGACAGCAGTAATGATGACAGCAGTAATGATGACAGCAGTAATCTTGACAGCAGTAATGATGACAGCAGTAATGATGACAGCAGTAATCTTGACAGCAGTAATGATGACAGCAGTAATGATGACAGCAGTAATCTTGACAGCAGTAATGATGACAGCAGTAATGATGACAGCAGTAATGATGACAGCAGTAATGATGACAGCAGTAATCTTGACAGCAGTAATGATGACAGCAGTAATGATGACAGCAGTAATGATGACAGCAGTAATCTTGACAGCAGTAATGATGACAGCAGTAATCTTGACAGCAGTAATGATGACAGCAGTAATGATGACAGCAGTAATGATGACAGCAGTAATGATGACAGCAGTAATCTTGACAGCAGTAATCTTGACAGCAGTAATGATGACAGCAGTAATGATGACAGCAGTAATGATGACAGCAGTAATGATGACAGCAGTAATCTTGACAGCAGTAATGATGACAGCAGTAATGATGACAGCAGTAATGATGACAGCAGTAATCTTGACAGCAGTAATGATGACAGCAGTAATGATGACAGCAGTAATGATGACAGCAGTAATGATGACAGCAGTAATCTTGACAGCAGTAATGATGACAGCAGTAATCTTGACAGCAGTAATGATGACAGCAGTAATGATGACATCAGTAATGATGACAGCAGTAATGATGACAGCAGTAATCTTGACAGCAGTAATGATGACAGCAGTAATGATGACAGCAGTAATGATGACAGCAGTAATCTTGACAGCAGTAATCTTGACAGCAGTAGTGATGACAGCAGTAATGAAGACAGCAGTAGTGATGACAGCAGTAATGATGACAGCAGTAATCTTGACAGCAGTAATGATGACAGCAGTAATCTTGACAGCAGTAATGATGACAGCAGTAATGATGACAGCAGTAATGATGACAGCAGTAATGATGACAGCAGTAATGATGACAGCAGTAATGATGACAGCAGTGATGATGACAGCAGTAATGATGACAGCAGTAATGATGACAGCAGTAATGATGACAGCAGTAATCTTGACAGCAGTAATGATGACAGCAGTAATGATGACAGCAGTAATCTTGACAGCAGTAATGATGACAGCAGTAATGATGACAGCAGTAATGATGACAGCAGTAATGATGACAGCAATAATGATGACAGCAGTAATGATGACAGCAGTAATCTTGACAGCACTAATGATGACAGCAGTAATGATGACAGCAGTAATGATGACAGCAGTAATCTTGACAGCAGTAATGATGACAGCAGTAATCTTGACAGCAGTAATGATGACAGCAGTAATGATGACAGCAGTAGTGATGACAGCAGTAATGATGACAGCAGTAATGATGACAGCAGTAATCTTGACAGCAGTAATCTTGACAGCAGTAATGATGACAGCAGTAATGATGACAGCAGTAATGATGACAGCAGTAGTGATGACAGCAGTAATGATGACAGCAGTAATGATGACAGCAGTAATGATGACAGCAGTAATGATGACAGCAGTAATCTTGACAGCAGTAATGATGACAGCAGTAATGATGACAGCAGTAATCTTGACAGCAGTAATGATGACAGCAGTAATGATGACAGCAGTAATGATGACAGCAGTAATCTTGACAGCAGTAATGATGACAGCAGTAATCTTGACAGCAGTAATGATGACAGCAGTAATCTTGACAGCAGTAATGATGACAGCAGTAGTGATGACAGCAGTAATGATGACAGCAGTAATGATGACAGCAGTAATGATGACAGCAGTAGTGATGACAGCAGTAATGATGACAGCAGTAATGATGACAGCAGTAATGATGACAGCAGTAATGATGACAGCAGTAATCTTGACAGCAGTAATGATGACAGCAGTAATGATGACAGCAGTAATGATGACAGCAGTAATGATGACAGCAGTAATGATGACAGCAGTAATCTTGACAGCAGTAATGATGACAGCAGTAATGATGACAGCAGTAATGATGACAGCAGTGATGATGACAGCAGTAATGATGACAGCAGTAATGATGACAGCAGTAATCTTGACAGCAGTAATGATGACAGCAGTAATGATGACAGCAGTAATGATGACAGCAGTAATCTTGACAGCAGTAATGATGACAGCAGTAATCTTGACAGCAGTAATCTTGACAGCAGTAATGATGACAGCAGTAATGATGACAGCAGTAATCTTGACAGCAGTGATGATGACAGCAGTAATGATGACAGCAGTAATGATGACAGCAGTAATGATGACAGCAGTAATGATGACAGCAGTAATGATGACAGCAGTAATCTTGACAGCAGTAATGATGACAGCAGTAATGATGACAGCAGTAATGATGACAGCAGTAATCTTGACAGCAGTAATGATGACAGCAGTAATGATGACAGCAGTAATGATGACAGCAGTAAATGATGACAGCAGTAATCTTGACAGCAGTAATCTTGACAGCAGTAATGATGACAGCAGTAATATTGACAGCAGTAATGATGACAGCAGTAATGATGACAGCAGTAATGATGACAGCAGTAATGGTGACAGCAGTAATGATGACAGCAGTAATGATGACATCAGTAATGATGACAGCAGTAATGATGACAGCAGTAATGATGACAGCAGTAATGATGACAGCAGTAATATTGACAGCAGTAATGATGACAGCAGTAATGATGACAGCAGTAATGATGACAGCAGTAATGATGACAGCAGTAATCTTGACAGCAGTAATGATGACAGCAGTAATGGTGACAGCAGTAATGATGACAGCAGTAATGGTGACAGCAGTAATGATGACAGCAGTAATGGTGACAGCAGTAATGATGACAGCAGTAATGATGACAGCAGTAATGATGACAGCAGTAATGATGACAGCAGTAATGATGACAGCAGTAATCTTGACAGCAGTAATGATGACAGCAGTAATGGTGACAGCAGTAATGATGACAGCAGTAATGGTGACAGCAGTAATGATGACAGCAGTAATGGTGACAGCAGTAATGATGACAGCAGTAATGGTGACAGCAGTAATGATGACAGCAGTAATGATGACAGCAGTAATGGTGACAGCAGTAATGATGACAGCAGTAATGGTGACAGCAGTAATGATGACAGCAGTAATATTGACAGCAGTAATGATGACAGCAGTAATGGTGACAGCAGTAATGATGACAGCAGTAATGGTGACAGCAGTAATGATGACAGCAGTAATGGTGACAGCAGTAATGATCACAGCAGTAATGGTGACAGCAGTAATGATGACAGCAGTAATGGTGACAGCAGTAATGATGACAGCAGTAATGGTGACAGCAGTAATGATGACAGCAGTAATGGTGACAGCAGTAATCAAATCAAATCAAATCAAATTTATTTATAGGGCCCGGCAACACACGTTAATGTCCCCATGGGCCGTACAGGTCTTCTTTAAACAAGTCAAGAAGACAACATAACAGTAAGTCAAGAACAGAACAAGAACACCATAGGTTCCAAATTTTTTTTAGATGAATGCAAATAAATGAAAGAATGCAAGCACTCCCAGACATACCCCACGCGAAGGTAAGGAAAAACTCACTAAAACCTAACAATAGGGAAAAAAGCTCCACAGGCAATGTGGAGGAGAGAAACCTTAGAAGGGCCGTTCAAGGGGGGATCTCCCTTCTTAGATGTCGGTGATAGTAGTGTTGCAGACGGACAGTTGGTAAGCATGCACTCATGTGTGTAGTGAAACACAGATGAGTGCATGCAATAGCAACTGTACATTTTGAAAAATTAAAGATAGAGCTAATAGCGATAGCAACTGAACATTTTGAAAGATTAAAGATAGAGTTGATAGCGGATCTATTTGAGGCACAGGGGCGGCGCAAGAGGGTCACGTCCTCCCCGTCTTAGTCACGGGACATTCAACACTCCGGTCGTTGCTCAGGGACAGCCGGAGACAGGGGGAAGGGGGGTGGCGCAGAGAGGGTCGCGAACTCCCCGACATCATCGCGGGACATCCGGCACTCCGGTCACCACTACGAGACCTCCGAAGACAGGGGGGCACGCAGAGGGGGTCGCAATCTCCCGGCCTTCGTCACGGGACGTCCAACACTCCGGTCAACACTCCAGGACAGCAAGTCATAGGAAGACAGGGAGACGGGACAGGCGTTAGACAGCTCATGAGATTGTAGTAGGCGGACATAGCAATAGATACAAGTGGTAGGCATATATGTGAATGGAGTAGATATATGAAGTAAGCGTATTATGTGAATAGAATAGAAGTACTTAACCCAGCAATGAAACCGCGTTGACTGTTAATCTGTTAACAGTCTGTTAATCAGTTGACAGGACCACGGACAGACGGCGGTGAATAACTGATCCAATGCCTCGGAGGTGCATGCAGAGCAGTCACTACAAGCTTGGCCAAGACCCCGAGGCATCCATCACCTTGGTCAGCGCCAGGAGACGGGTACTCAGAGAGAAGGGGGAGGGAGGGGGGGGGGGGGGGGAGAGGGGGGGGGGGGGAAGAGTTAGAGAGTTCCCATGTTTGTGGTGCTGCAAAGGAGCAGACATGTAGTACCCTGTAGTGCCATGTAGTACCCCGTAGTGCCATGTAGTACCCTATAGTACCCCATAGTGCCATGTAGTACCCCGTAGTATCCTGTAGTACCCTGTAGTGCTATGTAGTACCCTGTGGTGCCATGTAGAGCTATGTAAGCCATGTAGTACCCTGTAATGCCATGCAGTACCAAGTAGTACTCTGTGGTACCATGTAGTACCCTGTACCCTAACTAAACTACCCTATAGTAAACTACCCAGTGGTAATGATGACAGCAGTAATGGTGACAGCAGTAATGATGACAGCAGTAATATTGACAGCAGTAATGATGACAGCAGTAATGATGACAGCAGTAATCTTGACAGCAGTAATGATGACAGCAGTAATGATGACAGCAGTAATGATGACAGCAGTAATGATGACAGCAGTAATGATGACAGCAGTAATCTTGACAGCAGTAATGATGACAGCAGTAATCTTGACAGCAGTAATGATGACAGCAGTAATGATGACAGCAGTAATCTTGACAGCAGTAATGATGACAGCAGTAATGATGACAGCAGTAATATTGACAGCAGTAATGATGACAGCAGTAATGATGACAGCAGTAATGATGACAGCAGTAATGATGACAGCAGTAATCTTGACAGCAGTAATGATGACAGCAGTAATGATGACAGCAGTAATCTTGACAGCAGTAATGATGACAGCAGTAATGATGACAGCAGTAATCTTGACAGCAGTAATGATGACAGCAGTAATGATGACAGCAGTAATATTGACAGCAGTAATGATGACAGCAGTAATCTTGACAGCAGTAATGATGACAGCAGTAATGATGACAGCAGTAATGATGACAGCAGTAATATTGACAGCAGTAATGATGACAGCAGTAATCTTGACAGCAGTAATGATGACAGCAGTAATGATGACAGCAGTAATGATGACAGCAGTAGTGATGACAGCAGTAATGATGACAGCAGTAATCTTGACAGCAGTAATGATGACAGCAGTAATGATGACAGCAGTAGTGATGACAGCAGTAATGATGACAGCAGTAGTGATGACAGCAGTAATGATGACAGCAGTAATCTTGACAGCAGTAATGATGACAGCAATAATGATGACAGCAGTAATGATGACAGCAGTAATCTTGACAGCAGTAATCTTGACAGCAGTAATGATGACAGCAGTAATGATGACAGCAGTAGTGATGACAGCAGTAATGATGACAGCAGTAGTGATGACAGCAGTAATGATGACAGCAGTAATCTTGACAGCAGTAATGATGACAGCAGTAATGATGACAGCAGTAATGATGACAGCAGTAATGATGACAGCAATAATGATGACAGCAGTAATGATGACAGCAGTAATCTTGACAGCAGTAATCTTGACAGCAGTAATGATGACAGCAGTAATCTTGACAGCAGTAATGATGACAGCAGTAATGATGACAGCAGTAATGATGACAGCAGTAATGATGACAGCAGTAATCTTGACAGCAGTAATGATGACAGCAGTAATGATGACAGCAGTAATGATGACAGCAGTAATGATGACAGCAGTAATGATGACAGCAGTAATCTTGACAGCAGTAATGATGACAGCAGTAATGATGACAGCAGTAATGATGACAGCAGTAATGATGACAGCAGTAATGATGACAGCAGTAATCTTGACAGCAGTAATCTTGACAGCAGTAATGATGACAGCAGTAATCTTGACAGCAGTAATCTTGACAGCAGTAATGATGACAGCAGTAATCTTGACAGCAGTAATGATGACAGCAGTAATGATGACAGCAGTAATGATGACAGCAGTAATCTTGACAGCAGTAATGATGACAGCAGTAATGATGACAGCAGTAATGATGACAGCAGTAATCTTGACAGCAGTAATGATGACAGCAGTAATGATGACAGCAGTAATGATGACAGCAGTAATGATGACAGCAGTAATGATGACAGCAGTAATCTTGACAGCAGTAATCTTGACAGCAGTAATGATGACAGCAGTAATGATGACAGCAGTAGTGATGACAGCAGTAATGATGACAGCAGTAATGATGACAGCAGTAATGATGACAGCAGTAGTGATGACAGCAGTAATGATGACAGCAGTAATCTTGACAGCAGTAATGATGACAGCAGTAATGATGACAGCAGTAATGATGACAGCAGTAATGATGACAGCAGTAATCTTGACAGCAGTAATGATGACAGCAGTAATCTTGACAGCAGTAATGATGACAGCAGTAATGATGACAGCAGTAATATTGACAGCAGTAATGATGACAGCAGTAATGATGACAGCAGTAATATTGACAGCAGTAATGATGACAGCAGTAATGATGACAGCAGTAATGATGACAGCAGTAATGATGACAGCAGTGACAGCAGTAATGATGACAGCAGTAATCTTGACAGCAGTAATGATGACAGCAGTAATGATGACAGCAGTAGTGATGACAGCAGTAATGATGACAGCAGTAATGATGACAGCAGTAATGATGACAGCAGTAATCTTGACAGCAGTAATGATGACAGCAGTAATGATGACAGCAGTAATGATGACAGCAGTAATCTTGACAGCAGTAATGATGACAGCAGTAATCTTGACAGCAGTAATGATGACAGCAGTAGTGATGACAGCAGTAATGATGACAGCAGTAATGATGACAGCAGTAATGATGACAGCAGTAATCTTGACAGCAGTAATCTTGACAGCAGTAATGATGACAGCAGTAATATTGACAGCAGTAATGATGACAGCAGTAATGATGACAGCAGTAATATTGACAGCAGTAATGATGACAGCAGTAATGATGACAGCAGTAATATTGACAGCAGTAATGATGACAGCAGTAATGATGACAGCAGTAATCTTGACAGCAGTAATGATGACAGCAGTAATCTTGACAGCAGTAATGATGACAGCAGTAATGATGACAGCAGTAATGATGACAGCAGTAATCTTGACAGCAGTAATCTTGACAGCAGTAATCTTGACAGCAGTAATGATGACAGCAGTAATGATTGTTCAGATCTTTCAAAAATGTTCAATTACCATTGGCTTTACCATAGGCTTTACCATAGGCTTTACCATATCTTTACCATAGGCTTTACCATAGGTCAAAAACCTGTGAAACAGAACAAAATGCACAGTGCATACACATTAATTAAGCATAATATTAATATACACTATATATTAATATTAATACCAACACCGATCAATCAATTAATTAATTAGTATTAATATCAATATCAATATACATATTAATATACTATCAATACTACTATTGAATATACATACACTATACATTTAATTTACAATATACATTTCATCAAACCAGCATGTCATGTCTCCTTTAACAGTGAGCGAAAGAGGGAGAACTACAATGACTACATTAACCAGAATGCCTGGCAATGTTTACTTCTGCATCTCACGCAACACACACAAGCCACCGGTCGTCTCAGACACAAACCCACACAACGGCACAAGACAGCAGTTCTCATTCATCAGAGCACACACACACACCAAAGTTCCCCACATGAATCTCACCGTGACAAACCGGGAAAGCCACACGTTCGGTGAAGTGCGCTAGCCTAGCCACAAGCTAGTGGCAACATTCAGGCACAACATTCATTCATTTAGCCAGCACCAGTAACACAGTGCACATGCAAATATTATCTGCAGGCTGCATTAGCAGCCAGCAGCCAACGTGATCCATTACATTGTGTTTATATGTGACATAGCCAAGTTAACAACGTTTCAATCCCTTAATCAAATCCACTTACCAACTGGCGGTGTCATCCTGTCAGTGCTATATTGAGAATGACAATCGCCAGCCACCATTTAAAAAGGCAGCTGCGCCAACTGCGCATGCTCACAAGCACAAACACCTGTTAACTTATTCAGACCCCTTTACATAGATCTGATCCTTATATTAAATAAACCAAAAGTCTTGACAATGATGACAGCAGTAATCTTGACAGCAGTAATCTTGACAGCAGTAATGATGACAGCAGTAATGATGACAGCAGTAATCTTGACAGCAGTAATGATGACAGCAGTAATGATGACAGCAGTAATGATGACAGCAGTAATGATGACAGACTGATGACAGACTCTACCTGCAGGTGGATCACGGACTTCCTGACTAACAGGTCACAGCGGGTGAAGTTGGGAATTAACATCTGCGATCCCAAGTCCATCAGCACTGGCTCCCCACAGGGCTGCGTTCTGTCCCCACTACTATTCTCCCTGTACACCAACAGCTGCGTCTCTCTGCACCCCTCGGTCAAACTCCTGAAGTTTGCGGACGACACCCCCCTGGTGGGTCTCATATCCAGGGGCGACGAGTCCGCCTACAGGAGGGAGATCGAGAGGCTGCTGAGCTGGTGCAGCTGCAACAACCTGGACCTCAACGCCCAGAAAACAGTGGAGATGGTAGTGGAATTCAGGCGGAAGGCAGCCCCCCCCCCCCCACCCCGATCATTCTGGGAGGCACCCCGTGGCCTCTGTGGAGTCCTGCCGCTTCCTCGGCATGACACTCTCCCGGGACCTGAAATGGGAGCTGAACACCATCGCTCTCAATAAAAAGGCCCGGAAGAGGATGTTCTTCCTACGTCAGCTGAGGAAGTTCAGGCTGCCGAGGACTATGATGGTTCAGTTCTACACTGCCATCATCCAGTCCATCCTCACCCTCTCCATCATCACCTGGTTCCCTGCAGCCACGGTCAGGGACAAGACCAAGCTGCAGCGGGTGATACGATCAGCGGAGAGGGTGATCGGCTGCCCCCTTCCCTCCCTCGAGTCCCTACATTCCTCCAGGGCCTTGAGGAGGGCGAGGAGGATCATGGCAGACCCCGCCCACCCGGGTCACAGCCGCTTCATTATGCTCCCCCACGGCAGGCGGCTACGGCTGCCCAAGACATTAAAGTCAAGTTCAAGTTCAATTGTTTCTTTATTAGTTGTCATACAGAAGTACAGAATACTTTTATACAAAATGCTTCTTTCTGTTACGCTCCAGAGACTGTGCTAGACAAAAATAGATAAGTATAAAATAAAATAAGTATAGCAAGTATAAAATAGAAGTCAAGTACGTAGACACAAGTGTTCAGTATGTACATATGTACAATGTTCAATGCAGAGTAGAATTGACTGAGTTACCATACAATATACTATACAATATACTAATATACAATATACTATACAGTGCAAAGCAGAAATGGGATGAGGTACAATTTAGGTACAATTTACAGTAAGGTGTAATGAGGTATGGGTTGTAGTGCAAATTCTTTACCAATAAATATAAAGTGTGTTTATGTGTTCTAAAGTGGGTGCTGCAGTGAGTTGTTTGTTTAAAGTGAGTGTGTGCATGTGGATGTGTGTGCTGTGAGTGCATTTGATGGTTGTTACATAGTGTTATTGTTCGTTGAGCATCCTGATGGCCTGGGGATAGAAGCTTCTTCTGAGTCTTTCTGTGCTTGCCATGAGACTCCGGTATCGCTTGCCTGACCGCAGCAGTTCAAAGAGGCAGTTGTTTGGGTGGCTGGAGTCTTTGATAATTCTCTTAGCCTTACCCATGCACCGCTTGTTGTAAATGTTCTGCCATAGACTCAGCTTCTTCCCTTCAGCAGCTTGCCTGGTAAATGAGTCAGGTGTCCCCCTGCTCCCCCCCTCTATGGCGAGCTGCTAGGGCTGGACCTCCTCTGGACTTGAACTGTGCTGCACTGTATCCATGTCCCCTACCACTGCACTTTACTGTCTTATTGTTTTCTCACTGTTCTGTCCTGTTTTGCACTTATTTATCTATCATTATTATTATTATGTTGTTCCTTTTTTGTATTTTATTTTTTTATTATTTTTTAAACATAACATAAAATTAGACACACAAGCATTAACAGTAAACATCCAATGTAAATCACCATTTGAATCAATATAAATGTAGTTTACGAGATATATACCTAATACTTGCTATCTAATACAATACATACATATGCTCTTGCTCGCTCTCCCCCCCCCGGACCCCCACTTGGATAATCCATCCATTTTCATTCGCTTCTAACCAGGCATTACAATTCATATGCTAGCTTTTATTCTCTCCACCACTTCTAACCAGATTGCAATGTTGGTTTCACTGACACCTAAAATTCTTGCTGTAGATATCTCTAGATAAATCACATCGAGATAGGTAAGAACCCATACCTTCCGGCACATTTTATCCGGTTGAATCCATCGTGATGCTATCAACTTTTTAGCAGCTGTGAGACCGGATAAAACTAGTCTCTTTAGCTGTATTCTCCACTTGCACAATCTGAAAGTAGGCACTTCCGGCTGACTTCCGGTTGCCAATGGTACTTCCTGTCCCATCCAAATACATTGGTTTTAGCTACTTTTCTCCCCTTATTTAAACAACTTTGTCGTCACAGAGAGGCAATGAAACGTTTGTATTATTATAGTATAGAATGTATTTAATAAGCAAACGTTTGTCAGCAGGGTTTTTGGGCTGTATTTCATGTAAAAACGTTTACTGTTAGTTTCCTTGCTCAGCCAGCATTAGCTAACAGAAGCTAGTGGTTAAACAGGCCGGATTAGCTTTGAGCTAACTATCTTTCCCGACCCATGTATTCATTCCATTCTAAACATAACGTTAGTTTACAAAACATGACTTGTCTATATAACGTTGAGGAACAAATTACAAGTGTGTGGGTGTGTGTTTTGGTGAACATTGGACTGCAAACAGAAAATGCATCACAGTTAGACAGTAGCTACTGTTAGCTGCCCTTCCGGATTAGCTTTGAGCTAACTATCTTTCCCGACCCATGTATTCATTCCATTCTAAACATAACGTTAGTTTACAAAACATGACCTGTCTATATAACGTTGAGGAACAAATTATAAGTGTGTGGGTGTGTGTTTTGGTGAACATTGGACTGCAAACAGAAAATGCATCACAGTTAGACAGTAGCTACTGTTAGCTGCCCTTCCGGATTAGCTTTGAGCTAACTATCTTTCCCGACCCATGTATTCATTCCATTCTAAACATAACGTTAGTTTACAAAACATGACCCGTCTATATAACGTTGAGGAACAAATTATATAGACGGGTAATGTTTTGAACAACTAACGTTACGTTTAGAATGGAATGCATCGGCAAAGATCGTTAGCTCAAAGCTATTCCGGCCAGTTTATCAACTTCCTGTCATTTAGAAATATGATTTTATAGTGAAAATCATTACCAAAACGTCCGGAAAAACCTCACGGGAGCATTATAGACTGTCATACAAATGTACAAATGCTATAAGGTGGCAAGAAATGCACTATAAACAATACTTTGGGTCGGGAAAGATAGTTAGCTCAAAGCTAATCCGGAAGGGCAGCTAACAGTAGCTACTGTCTAACTGTGATGCATTCGACAGACAGACCGGCCCAGGCAGTTCAGCGTCGCGGAGCATTTAGCCTGCTGGCTACCTAGCTCCACTCGGGAGCTCCAGCAGCTTGTCGATGTGCTAATAACCTCAGCAACCTAACGTTAGCTGGCTCCAGCAGATCGACAAGCTGCTGGAGCCAACCTAACGTTAGCTGGCTCCAGCAGATCGACAAGCTGCTGGAGCCAGCTTACGTTAGCTTGCTGAGGCTATTAGCACATCGACAAGCTGCTGGAGCTCCCGATGCTGGTTGAAGTGGAGCTAGGTAGCCAGCAGCTAACGGTAGCTGGCTCCAGCAGCTTGTCGATCTGCTGGAGCCAGCTAACGTTAGGTTGCTGAGGCTATTAGCACATCGACAAGCTGCAGATAGGAGTGGGTCTGACAGTGAGGCAGATAGGAGTGGGTCTGAGGCAGATAGGAGTGGGTCTGAGGCAGATAGGAGTGGGTCTGAGGCAGATAGGAGTGGGTCTGAGGCAGATAGGAGTGGGTCTGAGGCAGATAGGAGTGGGTCTGAGGCGGAGAGGAGTGGGTCTGAGGTGGAGAGGAGTGGGTCTGAGGCAGATAGGAGCTGGGTCTGAGGCAGATAGGAGTGGGTCTGAGGCAGAGAGGAGTGGGTCTGAGGCAGATAGGAGTGGGTCTGAGGCAGATAGGAGTGGGTCTGAGGCAGATAGGAGTGGGTCTGAGGTGGAGAGGAGTGGGTCTGAGGCAGATAGGAGTGGGTCTGAGGTGGAGAGGAGTGGGTCTGAGGCGGAGAGGAGTGGGTCTGAGGCGGAGAGGAGTGGGTCTGAGGCAGATAGGAGTGGGTCTGAGGTGGATAGGAGTGGGTCTGAGGTGGATAGGAGTGGGTCTGAGGCGGAGAGGAGTGGGTCTGAGGCGGAGAGGAGTGGGTCTGAGGCGGAGAGGAGTGGGTCTGAGGCAGATAGGAGTGGGTCTGAGGCGGAGAGGAGCTGGGTCTGAGGTGGATAGGAGTAGTGGGTCCTACTTCCACCCACTGCCCTATATTGAGCTTCATTAAGCTCAACAGCGCCTCCCAGTGTAATACTGAAATGAATGCCTATTCTCTAACTGCACGTCAATGGTAATCCGCCTGGTGGCACTGTTGAACCACACATCCCACCGGCACCGTCTGACATGAACGAATGGGAATGGGAACCACAGCGTCGCTGGAGAGAAACGCAGTGTCGCTCGCGTCCATTTTTCATTCGTATTTGTATTTTTCAAACAACAATGTAACTTAGAGTTAGTTTACAGAAGGACAGTTTCCTTCAGACTGAAGCACAACTGTCTCATCCTTCCAGTCGGGAGTCGGGACCACAATCAATCAATCAAAGCCTAGAAAAAGGCGTCACACGATTGGCGCAATGTCGCATGACCAGAAACGTCAGTGGCCAATCAGAGAGCGTCTCCGCAAACATAGGCTACGAAAGAAAATCACGCAGCTGGGAGGGTTCGAGATCTCCTGGTGACGGAAGTAGCTGGGAGGGTTCGAGATCTCCTGGTGACGGAAGTAGCTGGGAGGGCTCGAGATCTCCTGGTGACGGAAGTAGCTGGGGACGCCCATAGATATATATAGAACACTATAATATCTATGGGGAGGGCTGCCTGAATACTTTCCACCAGAGCCGTATGCTTTCCACAACAAATGCGTGTTTCCGCGTCTCTGATTGGCCACGCGCGTTTCTGGTCATGTGCGCCAATCGTGGGACCGCAAGTTTTTGGGGTTCCGGCTCTCCGCGGGGGACGCGTGACGTCATGACGCTGCTGCCTGGAGGCGACACCAGAGCTGGAATGGATCAGCTATAGCAGAATCAACACATATTATGATATCTTAAAGACACCTCAACGAAAACAACAAGGACAGTGGTGGTACGTAAACAACAGTCTTGCTGTTATCTTATTGTTACTTGCTAATACTTGCTAACAGCGTTGCGCTAGCGTTCGTATCTACAGTAGCTATTATATTAACCAAACCAATCAGTCAGACCAGTTAATATTCAACCCTCTCTATAGGGAACGCTAGCTGATTGATTGATTGATTGATTGAAAACTTTATTAACAGATTGCAGAATGGGTACAATACAGTACAGATCAATACAATTGTTAAGGGGATGCAGACCAGAGAAAGACTTTCGTCTTGTTTACATCAGGGTCCCCCATTTTCAATTAATCATAACATAATAAAACATACATGACATACAGATAGACAGTACTGCTAGTCTGCTACATCTATACATTTATGTGTATACCAGATTTACAAATATATAGATGTAGCAGCAGAGTAATTATATTCATTCATGTCGGTTTTACCAAGTCAGTTGAAATGTATTTGGACGAATGGTGTTGTAGTAGGAAGCCTATTATTAGCTACCTACCTCAAGCTATATAGTCTATATATTACTGTTCCCATACCTGTATGATAGCCATGTACAATAATATTATTATACTGTGTGTGTATCGTATACACAATACATAGATCGTATAATTGTTGGATATATCTGCATATTATATCCCTGTTTGCATGCCCGTAGTATGCTATATTATTATATCTATATCTGTATATATCCTAAACCTACCTTAATAGTTATACCACTGGCCAGTATGGTTTACTACCATAGTGTATTTGTATGTATCACTAGTCTGTACATAATTATACTGTACATACATCAGTTTAGCATATATATATATTACTCAGTAGCATACATCACATTAAACACTTGTACATTGTCTATTGATGCACTTTACTGTTACATTTGCACTCTGGTTAGATAACCTTTTTTTATTTATTCTTTTTACTGTACTTGTTTTGATTGATTGATTGATTGAAAACTTTAACAGATTGCAGAATGGGTACAATACAGTACGGCTCAATACACACAATTGTTAAGGGGATGCATGCAGACCAGAGAAAGACTTTCGTCTTGTTTACATCAGGGTCCCCCATTTTCAATTCATAATGACATTTATGACATACGCAACATACAGATATATATCATGACATTTATGACATACAGGTATACAGTACTGTTACATTTGTGACATACAAGAAATGCAAATATATAGTACTGTTAAACAGAGATCCTAACAGATAACATACGAGGGGGAGGAAACTGTACATTAGGAGGGGGTTTGTACATTTACGGGGGCCAGTTTCGAATTGCAGCGCCAGCCTCCTGTAGGTGTTCTTTGAGAGCGGTTTTGAAGGAAGGTAGTGATTCAAATTTTTTTTACGGCTGTGGGTAGGTCGTTCCACATTGATGTGGCATAATTGTGAAACGTGTTTAGTCCCTTGTTTGAGCCGAATCATTCGTGGAACTCCCTCTGGTGTTGTGATCGTGGTATTCACTGACCTTTGGGAAGTATTTCGACATGTACATGGGTACCTTAGTGGTGTAGTGTATCTTGTAGACCAGGCCCATTGCAAGTTGCTGTACTCTGTCGTCTACTCTAAGCCATCCTAGGTTGTCAAAGTGGGCAAGGGTGAGGTGGGTTTTAGGAGTAAGGTCAAGCAGTAGTCTGACCAGTTTGTTTAGTTTGTAATCTTGTTTTTAGTGCCTTTGAGGTGCTTTGGTACCATGAGGTGCAAGCATAGTCGTAGTACCCTTGAATGAGTGCTCCTGTTAAGAGTCTTCAGGGTATTCTTGTTTACCAGAGAGGAGATCCGGTACAAGAATCTTGTTCGTTGGTTGACTTTTTTGATTACATTGGATGCCATTTTCTCACACTATATATAATAATATAGCATACTACGGGTATGCGAACAGGGATATATGCAGATATATCCAACAATTATACGATATATGTATGTGTATGTACATGGCTATCATACAGGTATGTGAACAGTAATATGTGCTGTGCAATCACAATACATTTGAATCTAATCTATCTAATCTAATCTAATCTAATCTAATCTAATTAGTATAGTCAGTTACAACTGTGTTGCTAGTGTCTGGTTGGACCGTTCATACCAGGTCGGCTCGCCATCTGCTGTAATGATGTTGGCGTCTGGTCTATTTCCTCCATGAGCTGCGAGTGAATAATAATAATAATAAACTGTATTTGTATAGCACCTTTCATACAAGAATTGCAGCTCAAAGTGCTTCATAGCAGTAAAGAAAGACATAGGCGGGTCATTGACGGATAAAACTTTTCAATAGGCCAATTTTAAAATACAAAAAATAAGGATATATTTGGCCATTTTTCAAACATTTGGAATGTAGTGTATACATGCATTTATGCAAAAAACCCAAATTAAGAGATTTTAGTGTGTTTAAAGTAGGGATGCACGTAGGGCTGGGCGATATGGCCTAAATATGATATCATGATATTTTCTGACCTTTCGGCGATACACGATGCACATCACGATGTTTTTCTTTTTTACCCCAAACGATTCATTATGAGGCTTACCAAGACAGTATTTGAGTTTGCAAGCTAACATTAAAGACAAAATAAAATACCCATGCATTTAGCATTTTTATATTATATATTAGATTTAGATTATTGGATTATTAGATTATAATATATTGCATATATTTAGCAATGAGATATTATATGATTTAGATATGAAATATGATGAATTGAAAATGGGGGACCCTGATGTAAACAAGACTAAAGTCTTTCTGGTCTGCATCCCCTTAACAATTGTATGTATTGAGCTGTACTGTACCCATTCTGCAATATGTTAATAAAGTTTTAAATCAATCAATCAATCAATCAATCAATAAATAGCATTTTAGCATTTTTATGAAACTACTGTATATTTGTATGTCTCTAAATGTTTTGATGAATTGAAAATGGAGGACCCTTATGTAAAAAAGCCGAAAGTCTTTTTCTGGTCTTCATCCTCCTGTACTGTATTGTACCCATTCTGCAATATGTTAATAAAGTTTTCATTCATTCATTCTGACGGACAACAGAATAATTTTGATTGACAGTCGAGTCTGCCAATTACGTCACACCGCTTGCACCCGCCCTGCTGTTCTTAGCACCAATCGGCAAGCGCCATTAGTTTTTGACTTCCTGAATGTCCGGTGTGCTGACAGCAACAAAGCTACTTACATTAGCTCCCCGCAACCGACTAGTAGGAGACCAGTGCACCACAGGATGACAAAATGAGCCATAATGATTTTACCTCAACGAATGTTATAATAAAAGCCTTTCCATACATCTGTCTGATTGAAAACTTTATTAACAGACCGCGGAATGGGCATATCTCAACACAGGCTGAGATATGAACGAGTAACGTGTGGACCAGATTGATGCGACACAATCCTATTGGGCAAAACATCACGATATCCACGATACGTTGAAAAAGTGTATTGTTAATGAACTGTACCCGATATTTATATAATATCGTCATATCGCCCAGCCCTGCACGATAATTATCGGGCCGATATCAGCAATTATGACGTCATCCCGATAAAGCCGATAACGTTATTGGTTCATTCTTATTTTACTAGGTCAGCTGATGATGGACAGATTATGTTACCACGTCCAAAATCAAATGCTTTAAAGAGGACTGTTGTTTATCGTGCCATCAATCATTGGAATAACTGCCCACTGAACATAAGTAAATTGAATAGTAAAGTGTCTTTCAAATACCACCTGAGAATGCACTACTTAAATATGTGAGCAAAATATTCTGATGTTGATAATGATGTCTACAATGTTTTACTGTTTTTAGACAATGTTACAATGTTTTTAGATAATGATGTCTACAATGTTTTACTGTTTTTAGATTATCATTGTTAATTGTGATTGTCATATGTATCTTATGTTGTTATGTTTTGTGTTTTGTGTTGTCTTTCTATGTGGACCCCAGGAAGACTAGCTCGCCACTTAGGTGACAGCTAATGGGGATCCTTTTTAAACAATAAACAATAAACACCCGTGTGTGTGTGTGTGTGTGTGTGTGTGAGCACAGCCCGCTCCTCGCGCAGGCAGAGACACCGAGGCAGGAGAGATATAGAAAACGGCCAACAAGATTAGTTTGCGACGTTTAAATTCCTCAAAAAAAAACTCCATAATTTCTCGAGTACCGATAGCAGTACCGATGACGTCGGAGCTTATAAATACTAAAAAAAAAAAGAAATGTGATAAAAAAAAAATATATATATATATATACATTTAAAAAAAATTATAATACAATAAATATCGGTTATCGATATCGGTTATCGGCTTGAGGAGCATAAAGTTATTGGTATCGGTGTCAAAAAATCAATATCGTGCATCCCTAGTTTAAAGTTTAATTAATAGGACATGGCCTTAATAAAAGTCATTTGGGGCGACCGTAATTTATCTCAAAATTAATATATTTCCTTAACATTACTAATATTTTAACAGGTATCAGTAATTAAATATACATCTTAAGAAAGACATGCTTGTGTGCCCTTTAATTTTTTGTAAACCATGATTTCACAAGTTTATTCTATAATGGCAGTGTCTCCCTCGTAATGCAGTTACAATACCCATATTTGCTCTAAAACCCATAAAACTGATTTAAAATGTGTACAGTATCCACTTAAGCATAGTATACCAGTGATTAATATTTGAGCCAAAACTGATGGATATTCTATTTTGAATTTAGTACAGTTATTGACAATCATTGGTTACCCCGCATGACAAATGGTCGCCCCAAATGATGAGAGTAGTTAAAAGTCTATTTAAAATGTTACACAATGCAGTTCAGACAAAAGAAAACTGAACAATGTTTTTATTACAATCTTTTCAAGTGGTCAACAAAAATATTCTTCAATTCATTCAAATATCACAAAAGTAAAACATGTTAACATGCGAGGGCCCACATGTGGCCCTCTTGAGAAAGATTTTCCCACCTGCACTTTGGCGACCTCTACCGGCTCGGGTGTGCATATATTTTAATACAATATATATATCGAATTAAAGCCCTATTTATTGCCCGTCGATAGCCATTTCAGGTGACACAATCCGTTCAGCGGTTCTCGAGTTACATGCCGATATGTGAGGTGTGCGCCGAAGTACACATTGTTGTACAAATACAACACCGACTCCCGGGGCTCTAGCTCCGTCAATCATTTGGCACGGTAGGTTACAATATTCGTCAGGAACATTCAAATATCACAAATGTTAAAAACATTAAACATTCAAAAAGTTAAAGTGCAATACACATTACATGCTTCAGGAACTTGAATATTTCACAAATGTCCATTTTCATGTCCTCATATCAGCATTGGTTTTGTCAATGTATGAGAGCGAGAAGGTGGGTTAAGTAGCATCACTTTTGTGATGGTAGTCACATTGGACAGGGATTAACAATTTAAGTCAATAATAAAAGGTAAACAGAGTTGTATGTATGGAATACAAATTAAACACCAACACAGTTCTATAGAGTCAATAAACAATAACCACCAACATAGTTGCATGGATGAAATCAACGCTAAACAACTACAACACAGTTGTATCAGTTCCTTTTAGGGATGGCATGATACCACTTATTCATGTCCGATACTGATATCACAGCCTTGAGTATCTGCCAATACCAATACCCATCCGATACTCCCTTAAAAAACAAAAACCTGTGTTTAACCTAGCCATCTATAAAACATCAAAAACTCCCCTAAAGGAAGAAATACATACCTCACATGACTCAGTTATGCAATAGTGCTGCTGCTTTTTATTTTGTTCAAATTATTTAAACGTCTGTTTACCGGTACAATGCGTGGTTTCCAATCATTGGTAAACAAACATAGTGCTGAAAATAGACTGCTGTTTTGATAGGGTTAGGGTCTTTACTCTTGGCTACATTTGAAAAAGAAACACAACATTGTACTTATTTGAGATAGCCGTGTCAGAGATAATGATGGTTTGGCAACATGAAGTGAGGCTAAGCGTCGGAAACCTACATTTTCAACAACAGAAAGGGGCTGGTCGTCCAGCACAATAAATGTGGTTATTTTCTCGGTTTTCTTCAGCTTTGCTTTGTTACTGTCTGCAGGGAGTTTCTCTCGCTTCTGAATGGTTTCCAGCTATGTTAGCTGCTGCGACAAAACTTTTCCTCTTGGCATTCGTTGCACATATGAACTCGGCATACTCCCTTTCCATGATTAATCTGCAAGTGTTGTGTGGTGTTGAAGTTTCCAGTGTTGCTGCCACCCCTAGAAATACTTGCGTCGCAGATATTACACTCGGCTGTGTCGTGTTATTCCACAAGTATACATGCGAGTCCTCTGTATTTGTTTGTGCGTGTCTTCATTCTGTTAGCTCCACCATACAGGTCCGTTATTATCCGCTCTTAGTCTACTCTGCCCTGCGTACCTGTCTGTGACCCCAGTACGGTGGCCTGTACTCTGTGTCGTATTAATGCACACACATTAGCATAACACCACAGGCTGTTTTGCCTTTTTCTTCTTTGAGCTTAAAATAACTCCACAGCTGACATGATCGCGGCGTGCTGCTAACAAGTTGACTTACGTTTAGCTAATGCTAACGTTGTTGTCACGCTACTACTGTTCACGTGATGGCATGCTTTACGGCCTGTATCAGATTTCCGATATCCAATCCTGTGAATTTGGCCAGTATCGGACCAATACCGATACTGAGTATCGGATTGGTGGCATCCCTAGTTCCCTTTATATTATCTCATGGTAAACTGCAGGCATTTCAAATTGAGGTACATGTGCATGTTTTAACAAATCAGGCAACCTGAACACCTAGAATAAGAAGCACACCAAAAAACAAAACACTGATATTCTTTACATTTAGTTAAATTATTAATGTTCGGTTATGACATCATACGGTGACATCACAAATGTTCCAGAACGTTCGATCATGACATCATACTGTGACATCAGAAATTTTCTAGAACGTTCGGTCATGACATCATACTGTGACATCACAAATGTTCCAGACCGTTCGATCATGACATCATACTGTGACATCACAAATGTTCTAGAACGTTCGGTCATGACATCATACTGTGACATCACAAATGTTCTAGAATGTTCTATTATGACAAAAGACGGTTCAATGACTTTATCTAAATCCAATCAATATTCCTAATGCCGTTTCAATGTAAGGTTATAAAAATAAACATTCATACAATACAATAATATAGCTTTGGCTCCTACAGTCAACATTCCCCAAATATATATCAAACACGAAACAAACTTTGATCAGATTATAATGGAGATGTTGCACAGTGCAATCCACTGAACATTTATTGTTGAAATATGTCACTGTTGATCATGAGCTGGATATATAACCTATGGTTTCAAGGGATGTTAAACCTACTGTAGAATCAAAGTAAATGTTAGTGATTCAAATCCACATTTAGAGGTAGGGGATCCACCACAGCTTGCCCTGCTGCTCTTCTCTACTTCTACACCAGCCAGAACTGGTGGAGTGTTCTCCATGGATGGTGGTGTCAGGTCCAGCATCGCCTTTTCCATATTTTTCCTTCTCCCTGTAACCTCTGGATGCAGCCTTCTCCCTCTCCGATAGCTCATCTGACTTCACATGGAATCTTGCCCTGTTGTTTTCTTCTCGCTGAAACAATAGTGTATAATGTGATACTAATTCTGGTGGGCTAAATTACATACAAACTTAAGTTCAAGATATTACAGAAAAGGTCATTCCTAATCCTACGAACATGACAGTTTGAAATACACCAGAGAAAGATATACTGCATGTTACCTATATTTTTTTTACCTCTCTCTTTTCCTGGCAAGATAGTCTGCATTGACCCGCTGTCTGTAGTGAGCAGTCTTCTGTTTGCCTGTTTGTGCCATCTAGAAAATAGGTTAAACGAGTTAAACATGACTAATACATGTACTATTACCTAAATGGAATGTCATGCTATACCGTTTAAAAAAAATTCTCATAAGATGGTACAATACTCAAAAAGAAATGTTAATTCCTAAATAGGAATGAAAAATGACAGAAATGTTGAAAAATATATGTTAAAGTATACAAAGAGTTATGCTAAAACAAAGAACTTTATGTATATAAAACATGAATAAAATATAAATATACAGAAACTACAAATACACGACATATATCTATCATCTAAAACACTCAGCAGTGGTCGCCCCACATGATACTCGGTCGCCCAGATGATGTTTTTAAGGTCAGTCAAATATTACAGGCTAACCATTAGCTACAGAAACCAAACTAGCTAGCTCTTACCACATGTCACTATCAAATTCATCATCAAAATATAGATTTTCAGATAAAACGTATTATTCACAGTTTTGGGGCGGTCGTCCCACAAGACATCCAAAAGTGGCAAGTACATTACAGCAGTTAAAAAAGAGATTTATTTGCCAATATGAAAGAGACTTACTAACCTGCTAGTTGTTTCTCTGGGTCCCTCACATGTGACTGGCTGATGCAACATCCTGTCCTTGAGGTGGTTTCAAAATAAAAGTCCCACAATTGTGTTTTCTTGATGGTCGCCCCAGATGATATTTCATAAAATTAACATATGCGGACAACATTCGTTTGTATATTATGATGGAAGTATATGTGCAAATGCTTCATAATTTTGTCAATGAATGCTAAACATGTTTGAAATTATGCCAAATAGGGCAAGGGAAATATTTAAATAGATTTAAAGTGATTTTAAGCCGGTTGTCCAAATAGAAGTCAATGCTGGACGGTCGCCCCACATGGACATTTGACACTTCAGATAGCAGAAACATTACCAATAACTCAAATGTTTGGAGGAGTTAGAGTGGGTCTGTATATGGGGAAGGTATTAGAGATACATGTGATCTTTTTATGAATTTTAATGTTTTTTTTAAGGTAAGAAATTCAGTGGGACAGAAAAAATAGGCGTCACGTCATTGACCCAGTGCATACAATTAGCACAAAATGGGCAGATCAAGAGTAATGCATAAATTGCAGACATAAAATTAGTAGTGCTGTTAAAAAATGTAATCTAATTAATTACAGGATTTGTAATTAATTACTCTAATTAATCACATTTTAATCGCATAACCATTTTAGGCCTGATATTTTATATTCTATAATCATATTTCAAATTGCATGTGTCCGGATGGCAGAATTCAGTACTGTATCTACAAAACCTTCTGTTTAATCATCTTCCATTTATTCATTTGCTTAGATTTTTCAGGTCTGGTCAATTTTAGCATGGTGTTATTCACAGTAAAAAAAAAAAAAAAAATTTAATTGATATTCTCATTTTGTTCATTACAATTTACTCAAGCCTAGTAACAGACACACTATTTCTGACACTGGGAATACATTCCCTGAGATCCATAGATGTCCCTAGAATCAGATACAAAGAACATGCAAATGGAGATTTAAAAAAAAAAGTTTGTAAATGTTTATTCTACGTTGTTATGGAATGAATGAGATTTACATATATATATATATTTTTTTTTAATTAATTTTGAGTTAATTTTCATAACGCGATAACTTGCTGTGTAATTAATTAATCTAATTAACACGATAAACTGACAGCCCTAAAAATTAGGCATAAAATAAGCATCAAATGAGCATAAAATAGACAGCAGCAAAATAGACAAAGTCAAGATAAGGCATAGAACATTTTTCACATTAGGATCTAACATCTTAACACATTGGTTGCCAACAACGAGATTTCTCGTTATTGGCCGCCATGCGTTGGTTGCCAATAACGAGATTTCTCGTTATTTAATCGTTATTTCTTTTATTAGCGATATCCATTCATTTTTCATCCGTCCAGCTTGACGTTATCATTGGGAATGGCTCTGAGCTCGAAAAGGGCTAATACCGCCCCCTATCGTCTCCCGGATGGTAATGCACATCATTGGATTGGATTGAGTGAAAAAGTGCATCAGAGAAAAACTCCGGTCCAGGGTTTCCCCATCTCTGGCAAGCAGTGTCTGTTACCAGATTCACTGGCGAGGCTCGGAGCAGCTTTCGATTATGCGTTTCGGACTATAATGTTGGATCAATAAACGCGATCAATATTTGGAATGACGATCAGGAATTGGATTCATCTTTTTGCAGAACATCTGATCTGAGGTAAGGAATCTATGTTACCAGTTTTGGGTTAATCAGAGTTGTTTTTCACAGCATTCACAACGCTGAGCGCGGCACGAATAAATGATTTTTCAGCCCGCCTTTGTATCGTGCATAAGAACACAAATACTCTCGATAATCTAGCGTTTATTTGAAAACGATTCATAAATCAGCCATAAAATGACAACGTGTTTTGTGTATTCCAGTAAATGGCTATTTTCACAGAATCTTTTTTTCTTTCTAGAAATCTCCAAAACTATACTCGTATTCAAAACGGTATAAAACGGAAATGTACTGATGAAAAAACAACCTGTTTCATACATGTTTGACTGCAAGCAAGTCATTGATAAGCGATGGGTGTATTAGACACATAGCCATAATTTAAGATATAGTTTAATCGCTCGCAAATGTGCTTGTCCTCCGATTGATTAACGTGCTGGCATCCAAGCGATAAATCGGCATATCCGGCTGGCAACCAATGTGTTAATAGGCCTCTTTGTTTACGGTTTAGTTCTGTCAGAGCCACAGGTCTTTCTTATATACTCTGCATTTCCCCCGTTGTAAGGTACATTATGGAACAATTACAGTTCTGAATTATTTACAGAACAACAGCAGTAAGTATGTCTACTAAGCTTTTAGTTTTTAGGCACTATAAATAAGAAAGCCCAGAGCAGTACTTCACTCTTAACTCATTGACTGCCACGCTTTTTTTCCATCTTTACTCCCTGGCGCCAGCGTTATTGACAATTTTTACGATGTTTGCGGACCCATCGTATATTCTATATTATAGCTATGGAGACAATAGTATGGCTCATTTGACAGGCACTATTTATAGTCCAACAGCGATAAACCAGTTAATTTCTACATACTTTCATTTGTGCGCTATTCTACTCTAAACATCGCTCCGTTTCACAATAATCCAGGCTGGTTTTCTAGATTGTGAGATATAGATTGTTTTGCGCAAATCTCGCGGCTGCTCGCCTGAAACCTATATTATTGTCAGGTCAAAGATAAACACGACCATGTTTCTTCACAAAGCCATCTGGGGGGGGGGGGGTCGTTTTCCAACTCTGCAATCATTACAAAAGCATGTTTTATGACTGGGTTTGGTAAAATATACGTAAAATAGACGTTACCTTTGTCAGAAGGTACACAACCATGTTTCTTCACAAAGCCATGGGGGGGGGGGGGGGGGGGGTCGATTTCTGACACTGCGATCATTACAAAAGCATGTTTTATGATCGGGTTCGGTAAAATATACCTAAAATAGACGTTACCTTTGTCAGTAGGTACTCCACTCTCCCAAGTGTCTTGAATCAGAACAGGATCAATACATATAACGTTAGGTGGCCCTCATCCGTTGTCTTCATCTATAGTCTGCTCGGGCCAGACTATTCCACAAGCCGAATAGGTTTCCTCATTGGCCGGTTTGACTATAGTATTTTTATGATTTACCAGAAGTGCTGAGTTCAACATAGTCTGGTGGAAATGCACCTTATCATCCATAATCATCATCCACATAATCCGTTTTGGCTTCTTCATAATATCCAATAGTTTGCTCTAGGCGATTGCCATTGTCGAACGGTAGATTGCTGTAGTTTGCTCAGTGATGCCATGCCACTGCTGCCACTGCTGTGAGTGCCCTAGTCATCCCGTTACTCTCGGCCCATGCAGTTCATAAGGTAGGCGATACTGCCACCTGTCGGGATTCAATCGTCATTGCAGGTTCCAGCCACACTCACAGCCCGCGTGAGTGTTTAGAATAAGAAAATTAAAAAAAATGAACTAAAAACGAGATATCTCATTTTTGGCGCTCAACGCTTGGATTTCAAAAACAAGATATCTCGTTTTTGGCACTGAATGAATTAAGATCGAAAATTCGAATTCAGTTTAAATTCAGTTAAAATGTTCAGTTTAAGTTAAATTCAGTTATTATTTTTTATTTTTTTTTAAACTTTGGCCATTCTTTTTAGCGTTTATCGCATTTATTCTGGTCTAGGATGACCGACAGAAACAGGCTGAAGGGGTACAGATGGGGGGGAAGACACTCTGGGAAAGGCACGGCTGCAGTCCGGGATTCGAACTCGCTAAACCCCAGATCCGTGACGAGCACGGTTGTCCCCGGCGCCGAAATAGCGCTCGAGGTACGTGGTGAGCTACTGGAGCTCCCCAGTTATTCTTTTTAATAGAATGGATTATTAAAATCAAAGGGTATTGCACATAAATAGGCACTTCAGATAATCCTTCAGAATGTTGATTGGGTCAGCTGACCGACAATAAATCAAAATGACACCATTCACCATCGTAGCCTCTAATAACAGCATTGCATTGGTCTATCAACCGGTTTTAACACATTGAGTGCCACGCCCCTTCCGGGAAGTGACCCCTTCCTTGCCGCCATGTAAACGTAGTTGTAGTTTGTAGAACCTATATTTTATCGTATAGCTATGGGTCTAATAACGCCGTCGAGTCTCAGTGAGTTGCTTCTGGTCAACGTGCAAAAAACAGATTCTTTTTTCATCCGTACATTTCCGTTTTATACCGTTTTGAAGATGAATATAGTCCGGCCGCTTCTGAGCAATTCCAGGGAAAAGACCCTAAAACAGCGTTTTTGTGTAATTCAATAAACACATTGTAATTTTTCGCCTGATTATCGGATCTTCCTTAAATCAACGCTAGACCATCATTATTATCCTTCCTCGTGCATCCATGCAATGTGGTTTAGACCGGCGCGCCCCCTACCCCCCCTCCTGCAACCCAACGGCAAACAGCCATACACATAAAACACAGATAGCGTCAATCGCGGTAGAAATAAATATCAGATCAACGCAAGCTTTCATATATAGTGTCCTTACCTGTTCTCTGATGTAATGCAAAAGAAAAATCCAATTATCTCATCGCCATTCCAGTTATCCACAGCGATCCTGTCTCCGACGTTGTTGGGCATTGCACTTCAACGGGCGGGCGGGGTCAGTAGTCCAAACCATCCCTACAAGCGTGTGTTTTGTCGGAGTGTTTAGGACCCGCCCCCACGCCGCAGCTCGGTAGAGAAAAGAAACTAACCCGTTTCTAATGGGGTGCAATAATGGCCGAAGGCGTTAGAGGGCGGTATAATACCGTCTGCCAGCTCAGACACATTCAGTACAGTATGCACAAGTTGCCCCGCTGAATTATGAATGGCAATAGCGAATAAAATAAATACAGTGAGAAAAACGTAGATCTACGTTTCCGGCACTCAACGATCGGGCGACAGAAACGTAGTTCTATGTTTTCGGCAACCAAATGGTTAATAAACAAACAGAAACATGTGCATCTTTTAAATCAATTAGGCTATGGAAATTAGGCTGCCTCTAAATATAAAAAAAAATATTTTATAATTATATATATATTTTTCGACTCTGACAGGTAAATCGAATGTGGAGACTGGCACAACTATTCGAAAACTGTAACTCATCCCTAATATAAATAATAATATAAATATGCACCATTTACCATTTTATTTGTGTGTGTGTTCATTCTTCCAGGCATCTGCTGCTAGCCTATACTGTATGGTAACCTACGGCTCTTCTACACCCTGAGCGTTGGCCTGGAGTTCACACCACGACATGCTACTGTGAAAAGGGAACTGTTTAGGTGAGTTGAATACCGACCAACTGAGCTTCTTCACAAATATATATATATATATATATCACATGGGCTCTGGGCTTTTGTGGAATGCACCAAATAGTACTGAGTTACTAACTTACTAGTTCGCGTATTTGGTCCAGTAACATGAACAAAAACAAACTGTCTAGTTTGCGGTAGCTATATATATATATCTAGCTAGCTAATGTTAGTTAAGATTAGCTAGTTAGCTAATTAACCAAACAGTCAACATCACAACATTACGTTAGCAAATGTAAGCTAGCATAGTGCTGTAGGGCAGTGTATTGGCAAGAATCTGACCATACGATACATATCATGATACAGGGACTATGATTGATTTAATTGGGATACTGTCCTTTTTATTCTTTATACAATTTTAGGAAACCTGGTGTTATGATAGACAGAGTGATGTCATGATAGACAGAGTGATGTCATGATATACAGAGTAGAGCTGCCGCGATAACCGCATTACCGCGGTATCGCTGTTGCATCACGCTCACCGCAGAGTTAGGCTGAATACCGCATCACCGCTGTTTTTTATCATAATAATAAAGTTGGCTTGCGGCTTGCGGCTCTGCAGATATACCCTACTCGGTTCCAAGCGACCCTATTGGTCCAGCCTGGCTCTGCGGCTCTGCAGATACCCCCTACTCGACGCCTCTGAACGAAAACAGAACGCCGCCATCTTTACTGCCTCGCTAAGGATGCATTTCATTCAGGATTTGTTTGCGACAGAACCAAGTGCAATAAACAAAAAAGAATGGATTCACTGTGTATTCTGCCTTATTTATTGATGAAACAAAACCGACATCAACCCAATTTACCACCGAGCGGAGAGTTTAGTGTCACAACAAGATCGCTGATGTGTTAAGTTTGTTGTTGTTATCCGATATACACGAGAGGTAACGTTAAACCCGGGTTTGCTTGGTAGAATACACAATGAGAGGTAACGTTAGCTTTGGCAGAATAGACGCAACGACAGTCTGGTTAATGTTGTTATTGATTGATTGATTGAAACTGTGTTAAACTCTGGCTTGCTGCAAGCCCTCGGACATCTATGCCCACGGAGCTTTCAGTGTACACAAGCGAGCGGCGGCGGCCCCGCCTGCATCCCCATTCCCCAAACGGAGTAGTACCTGGCTGCAGTGGAAAAGGAACGAAGTACCAGGTGCCTAAAGCGGGTCGAGTCGAGTAGGTAATATGCAGTGGAAAAGCGCCATTAGACTAGAGGCAGGCTATAAGAGTAGACTACAAAAAAAAAAAAAATGCATTCAAACTTTTTTTTTTTTTTGTGCGCACTGTGCGGTAATTACCGCGGCGGTAGGAAATATTGCGCAAATTCGTGCGGTAAGGAAAATATCAATACCGCGGCAGCTCTAATACAGAGTGATGTCATGATAGACAGAGTGATGTCATGATAGGCAGAGTGATGTCATGATAGACAGAGTGATGTTATGATAGACAGAGTGATGTCATGATAGGCAGAGTGATGTCATGATAGACAGAGTGATGTCATGATAGACAGAGTGCACAAGAAGTGATGTCATGATAGACAGAGTGATGTCATGATAGACAGAGTGATGTCATGATAGACAGAGTGATGTTATGATAGGCAGAGTGATGTCATGATAGACAGAGTGATGTCATGATAGACAGAGTGATGTCATGATAGACAGAGTGATGTTATGATAGACAGAGTGATGTCATGATAGACAGAGTGATGTCATGATAGACAGAGTGATGTCATGATAGACAGAGTGATGTCATGATAGACAGAGTGATGTCATGATAGACAGTGATGTTATGATAGGCAGAGTGATGTCATGATAGACAGAGTGATGTCATGATAGACAGAGTGATGTCATGATAGACATAGTGATGTCATGATAGACAGAGTGATGTCATGATAGACAGAGTGATGTCATGATAGACAGAGTGATGTCATGATAGACAGAGTGATGTCATGATAGACAGAGTGATGTCATGATAGACAGAGTTAGGGCTGACCTTCGATTTTTTTTTGGCAATCGAAGCTTCGGGGCCGAGCTTCGATTTTAATTCGAAGCTTCGAATTAAAAAAAATTAATAAATTTTTTTTCTTTTATAATCTTTTTCTTTTTTCTTTTCTTTTTTTATCTTATGTTGTGGGACTTGTACAGCACTTTGGTAAACTTTGTTGTTTTTAAATGTGCTCTATAAATAAAGTGGATTGGATTAATTAATTAAGTAGCCCCTTTCGTGACTGTGACGCAGCCAACACGGCTGTGTGATTTAATTCAAGGTGGATCGCTGTTGTCGTTTGAACAACTTCAGATTTCATGGGAACTACCAATCCCCCAAATCAAGAATGTTTAAGATGAATGAAGTAAGATTTAGATTATTTGAAATATGGCCTGTGTAGACTAAACTATGCACAGAATTATGTCAGTCTACAAGGTCCGGCAATGTAGACCTTGTAGACTCCACTACAGACCAATTATCAGTGAATGTTCATGCATTTTTAAGAAGGGCTACTTCCACAAAAAAACAAAGAACTCACCAAAACATCTCAGTAGCACCTTATCTAAATGTTCTATTTCATATATGGAGATTCATATTTATTTATGTATTGCATGCATTTCTACATTTTATTTCCTATTTTGTTTATTCATCCCAGTATCTTTCTTTCTTATGTGTGGAATTCTGCAAGGCATTTACATTCACATTTACATTTAGTCATTTAGCTGACGCTTTTATCCAAAGCGACTTATAAGTTCTGTACGACAGGTCATCAGGAAGGATACAACTCTATCAGCTGAGTAACAATATTCATCAAAGTGTTGCGTGTTACAGTGTAGGTTAGTTTATTAGGACAAGTGCATGACAGTAAGGTTAGTTAGGGTTAGATTTTTTTTTTTTTTTTTATTTCAGATAATGGTTGAAGAAGTGCGTCTTTAGTCGACGGCGAAAGATTGGATGGGATTTGGCTGTCCTAACTGGGGTGGGTAGTTCATTCCACCATTGTGGGGCAAGGACTGAGAATAGGCGTGTAGGTGGTGTATATGTGTTTGAGGATGATATCCTTCAAACAGGCAATAGTGATGATATAATTTGGGCAGTGCTGAGCTGGGTTACTTTCCTCCAGTGTATTTGTCCCCCGGCCCCACCCAATGGCCCCATGCACACACACACACACACCGAAGTAAAAATTAAAATTAAAAAAAATCTGATTTTTATTTTTTATTTTTTTTTAACTTCGATTTTTTTTTTATGTTCGAAGCTTGTGCCATCGAACGAAGCTTCGAAGCTTCGAAGTATTTAAGACAGCCCTAGACAGAGTGCACATGAAGTGATGTTATGATAGACAAATCTGTCTACTGCACTGTCCACTCTTGCTCCGAAGTGTCTGAATCAGAACAGGAACAATTTAAATAAATAACGTTAGTTGGCCCTATAGATACCGTTACATCTACAATAGATAACGTTACATCTACGGGTGCACGATATTGATTTTTTTATATCGATACCGATAACTTTCTGCTCCTCAAGGTCGATACCGATACCGATAACCGATATATATATATATATTTATTGTATTATAAAAAAAATCTTTTGTATGTATATTCCTGTAGTTTTGACCTTACCAGATTTATCATGACATGACCGTTACTACTATGAACAAAATAAAGCCAAGAGAACAGTTTTTACTCTTCAAATAAAGTGACTATATTTATTTTTCCAAATAAATATAATTTGAGTCAATCACAAAATTCACAATCCGTAAATGTCATTAACAATGTGTTTCCCTGAACAATGAGTGAACTAAAAACCAACAGGTATTGTGCTTTGTCAGTAGGGATGGGTACCGTTTAGGGATGCTCGATATTGGCTTTTTTACCGATACCGATATTCCGATATTGTCCAACTCTTAATTTCCGATACCGATATCAACCGGTATCAACCGATACCGATATATGCAGGGTTTCCCACTACAAAAAACGGAATAATTTCAGGTAACTAATAATTTCACTGGATATATATATAACAAATATTGTTATTGTTTATTTAATTTTTTTAACCGTTACCGATATTTTCCGATATCACATTTTACTGCCGATATCGGCCGATAATATCGGTCGGCCGATAATATCGGACATCCCTAGTACCGTTCACATTTGAACCGATACGGTAACCGGTACCTGTGAATCGATACCGGTACCCAACGGTACCTTTTTTCTGTACTTTATGGTGCTTTCACATATAGGACTCGGTGCGGTTCTGGTAGTGAAGTTGCAACATTGTTCATCATTTGGTTCGTCTGCATTCACACAGTACATTTGTCAGGCGCACCAAACTTTATGAACAATGTCACGCGGTCGAAAAGGGCGCTCGTCTATTGGACACAATGGAGAGTGGAAATCCCTCCCCTTCAGGAAGTGAAATGCGGAAATACACAAACTGCGTAGCAGTGATAGTAGCAGAGGCGTGGCATTGATAGAGAGTGGAAATGTGTGTGTGTGGCTGCGAGCCCGTGTGTGCGCGCGCGTGTCTGTGTGTGTGGACTGCGAGCCATGTCTGACTCCAGATCAGCGGATCACCCAAGTCTGTCCACGAGACATGTTTACACAGTGTGCTTGTAATGCCGCGCGCCATGGTAATAATAAGCAGTGTTTTTTTCTTCTTCCTTCTACCCAAGATATATAGATAGATATATAGATAGATAGATGCAGTGTGCTGCGCACGGTATTAATAATAATAAGCTGCGGTGTTCCTTCTACCCAAGATGCCTGACTGACTACGTTTGGTCCGCGTTTGGTCCGATGAAGGCGAACCGAGACCTATGTTTTTTGGAGGACCGAGTTCGCGTGTTTGGTCCGCGGACCGAGTTCGACTGCGCATTCACACAAACCCGAAAAACCGGACTATCGACTTCTGGTCCGATAGTCCGGACCAAACAGCCCCTGTGTGAAAGCGACCTAAGTGTATGCGTCCACCTAAATCAATCTCTCTCTCTCTCTCTCTCTCTCTCTCTCGTCACGCTGCGTCTAGTAGGTAGGCATGGGCCAATGTGTGATTTTGGTGGTATGTGCTATTTGCACAGATGTTTGTCCCTTAGTATGCACACGCACAGTATAATATGCATGTGATAAATAGTTTGTTAATAAACTCTGTTACTTGAAAATGTTTCACTGTGCTCCTACATTTCTTTGTGTGCTCCTAAATTCTTTAATTTAGCAGCACATGTGCTCCTTGGGAAAAAGGTTAGTGTAGAGCCCTGTCTATCGACTTTTACTTGTAACTGTTAGTGGTGGGGGAAAATATCGATACAGTATAGTATCGCGATACTTTGCGTGGCGATACTGTATCGATACAAGGACGCCATGTATCGATATTTTATTATGCAAATTGTTTAAAACAATTTTATTAAAAAAGGGAGAGCAGAGAGAGAGCAGAGAGTACAGAGAGAAAGCAGAGAGAGTACAGAGAGAGAGCAGAGAGAGAGCAGAGAGAGCAGAGAGAGAGAAATACTATATATATTTAGTATATATATAATATTTCCCCAAATACTACAGATGGTCCCAGAACAGCATGCAGGACTACCAGAGAGCCATCGCCAGTGATGGGACACAATCACTGTTAGATACGTTCCTAGCCATGCCATACTCTAACAGTGTCGAAGGAGTCAACCTAGCTGTAGAACACATAAATTATATATTTGAAAGAACCGCAATAAAGTCCAAATTAAAATGATCAGGTAACAAACAGAGAAAAACTAAAAAGGACCACTGGTTTGACAAAGAATGTAAAGTTCTTAGAACACAGCTAAGAAGAATATCAAACCAGAAATACATAAACCCACAAAATGACACCTTACGCCTCCAATACTGTGAATCTCTGAAACACTACAAAAAGACCATCAGAATTAAAAGGAACAATCACGTAAATAAACAATTATGCAAAATAGAGGACTCTCTAAGCTCTAACTCCTTCTGGGACCACTGGAACTCATTGAATAAAGATAAGCCGGAAGAAATGGCCATCCAAGATGGGGATGTTTGGACAAACCACTTCACATCACTCTTTACAACTGTACCCCTGAATACAAAAACGGAAACCAGCCAGATATGTGAAAAATTACAAAAATGGGAAGATATCATAAAGGAAAATCAAAACCCTCTAGACTTCCCAATCACAGAACAAGAGCTGAAATCAAAACTCCAGTGCCTTAAAGCTAGAAAGGCCTGTGGTACAGATGGCATATTAAATTAAATGACTAAACACAGCTCTGAAAAATTCCAATTGGCTATTTTAAAATTATTCAATTTGACACTAAATTTTGGCTATTTTTTGGAATGAAGGACTCATAACCCCAATATTCAAGAGTGGAGATAAACATGACCCACAAAACTATAGGGGTATCTGTGTGACGAGTAATTTGGGCAAACTTCTATGTAGTATCATCAACACCAGACTCATAGAATTCCTTACGGAACACAGTGTTCTAAGTAAAAGCCAAATCGGATTCTTACCAAATTATCGTACCTCTGACCATATATACACTCTTAAAACCCTAATTGACATTCACGTAAAACAGAACAAAAACAAAATATATTCCTGCTTTGTCGATTTTGAAAAAGCTTTTGATTCAATTTGGCACAAAGGTCTTTTCTTCAAAATTCTAGAAAGTGGTGTTGGAGGAAATACATATGACTTGATCAAATCCATGTACACAAAAAACAGATGTGCTGTTAGAATTGGCAATAAAAGAACACATTTCTTCACCCAGGGTCGCGGAGTCCACCAGGGGTGCAATTTAAGCCCAACATTGTTTAATATATATATAAATGAATTAGCAAAGTTATTAGAACTTTCCACTGCACCCGGTCTGACTCTGCACGATACCAATGTAAAATTACTGATGTATGCAGATGATCTGGTTCTGCTGTCAGCCACTAAAGAGGGTCTACAACAGAACCTAGACATCCTCCACCAGTTCTGCCAGACATGGTCTCTGTACGTAAACATGAAGAAGACTAAAGTCATGATCTTTCAAAGGAGACACGAGTCTCAGAGTTCACATAATACATTTAAATTAGGCACACGCATATTAGAAAACACAAAAAGCTGCCCATATTTGGGATTGAAAATAAATCATAATGGTAACTTCAATATGGCTGTGAATGAACTGAAGGAGAAGGGAAGAAGGGCTTTTTATGCCATCAAAAGGAAAATTCCAATTGACATCCCAATTAGGACCTGGCTCAAAATTCTAAATTCTATAATAAATCCAATAATATTATATGGCAGTGAAGTGTGGGGTCCATTAACTAACCAAGATTTCCCAAAATGGGAAAAACACCCATTAGAAGTACTGCATGCAGAAGTGTGCAAAAACCTACTTAGGGTCCACAGACACACTGCCAATAATGCATGCAGGGCAGAACTTGGCCAATACCCCCTAATCATTCAAATTCAAAAGCAAGCCATCAAATTTTACACACACCTCCAATCAAGTGACCCCCACTCCTACCACTACAAAGCCCTTCAGAGCCAAGAGATGAACCCAGATAAGAGTCCCCTCTGCCAGCTAGTCAGACATTTCTGCCCACAAACGCTTCAGGACAGATACCAAAAAATCTGGCCCAACCAAATAATCTCAAAACAAAAAGAAAATTATATAGAATATTGTAACAAATCAACCAAATCTCAAAGTAAATTAGAATTCTATTTGACCCTAAACAGAGACTACACGGTGGCAGAATACCTGACTACTGTGAATGAGATAAAATTAAGAAAAACACTGACACGGTACAGACTGAGTGGACATAGTCTAGCCATAGAAACAGGCCGTCACAGGCAAAACTGGCTGCCCAGAGAGGCCAGGCTGTGTTCACTTTGCCATCAGGGGGACGTTGAGACAGAACCTCACTTCCTGCTATACTGTGAGAAATACAAGAATCTAAGAGAAGTCTTCTTTGATAAAATAAACAAAATTGATGCACAGTTTATCCACCTCCCTGATCACCAAAAGCTGCTATACATGTGTGGGGAGAAAAGTCAGTGTACAGCATTAGCTGCAAAATATGTAGACGGTTGTCACAAAATAAGAGAACAAGCCCTGTAAATGTATCTGAGTGGCCACACTTGAAAAATGACTACCCGATTGAGTGACTATTTTGTAAATTAATGTGTTTCTTGTTGATTGTCCTTACTGTTATTACTAATGTTATGATATTTTATTGCTTAATATATATGTTATTGTTTGTATGTTGAACTTGCTTTGGCAATAAGTATGTTAATATTTCATGCCAATAAAGCCTATTTGAATTTGAATTTGAGAGTGCAGAGAGAGTACAGAGAGAGAGAGCAGAGAGAGAGCAGAGAGAGAGAGCAGAGAGAGTGAGAGGCAGAGAGAGAGCAGAGAGAGAGAGTACAGAGCAGAGAGAGAGCAGAGAGAGAGAGCAGAGAGAGCAGAGAGAGAGCAGAGAGAGAGAGTACAGAGCAGAGAGAGCAGAGAGAGTACAGAGAGAGAGAGCAGAGAGAGAGCAGAGAGAGAGAGAGCAGAGAGAGTGAGAGGCAGAGAGAGAGCAGAGAGAGAGCAGAGAGAGAGAGTACAGAGCAGAGAGAGAGCAGAGAGAGCAGAGAGAGAGCAGAGAGAGAGCAGAGAGAGCAGAGAGAGAGCAGAGAGAGAGAGCAGAGAGAGCAGAGAGAGCAGAGAGAGAGCAGAGAGAGCAGAGAGAGAGCAGAGAGAGCAGAGAGAGAGAGAGAGAGAGCAGAGAGAGAGCAGAGAGAGAGAGTACAGAGCAGAGAGAGAGCAGAGAGAGCAGAGAGAGCAGAGAGAGAGCAGAGAGAGAGCAGAGAGAGAGCAGAGAGAGAGAGTACAGAGCAGAGAGAGAGCAGAGAGAGCAGAGAGAGCAGAGAGAGAGAGAGAGAGAGAGAGCAGAGAGAGAGCAGAGAGAGAGAACATAGAGCGAGCAGAGAAAGAGCAGAGAGAGAGCAGAGAGAGAGAGCAGAGAGAGAGCAGAGAGAGCAGATAGAGGAGAGCAGAGAGAGAGGGAGAGAGAGAGCAGAGAGAGAGCAGAGAGAGCAGATAGAGAGCAGAGAGAGAGCAGAGAGAGAGAGCAGAGAGAGAGCAGAGAGAGAACAGAGAGAGAGCAGAGAGAGCAGAGAGAGAGCAGAGAGAGAGCAGATAGAGAGCAGAGAGAGAGCAGAGAGAGAGAGCAGAGAGAGAGCAGAGAGAGAGCAGAGAGAGAGCAGAGAGAGAACAGAGAGAGAGCAGAGAGAGAGAGCAGAGAGAGAGCAGAGAGAGAGAGTACAGAGAGAGCAGAGAGAGAGCAGAGAGAGAGAGAGCAGAGAGAGAGAGCAGAGAGAGAGCAGAGAGAGAGCAGATAGAGCAGAGAGAGAGCAGAGAGAGAGCAGAGAGAGAGCAGAGAGAGAGAGAGAGCAGAGAGAGAGCAGAGAGAGCAGAGAGAGAGAGAGAGAGCAGAGAGAGAGCAGAGAGAGAGAGAGCAGAGAGAGAGCAGAGAGAGAGCAGAGAGAGAGAGAGAGAGAGCAGAGAGAGAGCAGAGAGAGCAGAGAGAGAGCAGAGAGAGCAGAGAGAGAGAGCAGAGAGAGCAGAGAGAGAGCAGAGAGAGCAGAGAGAGAGCAGAGAGAGAGAGCAGAGATAGCAGAGAGAGAGAGCAGAGAGAGATCAGAGAGAGAGCAGAGAGAGAGAGCAGAGAGAGAGCAGAGAGAGAGCAGAGAGAGAGCAGAGAGAGAGCATAAGGAAGTTGCATTGTTAATTTTAATACCTGTAATAGTATAGTAGTCCACACACACACACACACACACACACACACACACACACACACACACACACACACACACACACACACACACATCCACACACACACACACACGTGCATTCAGGTAAGTTGGAATATGACTGTAATAAAAACAGAGAGAGAGAGCAGAGAGAGAGAGCAGAGAGAGAGCAGAGAGAGAGCAGATAGAGCAGAGAGAGAGCAGAGAGAGAGCAGAGAGAGAGCAGAGAGAGAGAGAGAGCAGAGAGAGAGCAGAGAGAGCAGAGAGAGAGAGAGAGCAGAGAGAGAGCAGAGAGAGAGAGAGCAGAGAGAGAGCAGAGAGAGAGCAGAGAGAGAGAGAGAGAGAGCAGAGAGAGAGCAGAGAGAGCAGAGAGAGAGCAGAGAGAGTAGAGAGAGAGAGCAGAGAGAGAGCAGAGAGAGCAGAGAGAGAGCAGAGAGAGCAGAGAGAGAGCAGAGAGAGAGAGCAGAGATAGCAGAGAGAGAGAGCAGAGAGAGAGCAGAGAGAGAGCAGAGAGAGAGAGCAGAGATAGAGAGCAGAGAGAGAGCAGAGAGAGAGCAGAGAGAGAGCATAAGGAAGTTGCATTGTTAATTTTAATACCTGTAATAGTATAGTAGTCCACACACACACACACACACACACACACACACACACACACACACACACACACACACACACACACACACACACACACACACACACACACACACACACACACACACGTGCATTCAGGTAAGTTGGAATATGACTGTAATACAAACAGTTCAGTTTGTCAGGTACATGCAACACAGATTACAGTGTTGACATCTGTCTGCTTGATAAAATACCATTTGCTGCAATACAAAATATTGAAGTGAGATGAACAGACTGAACACTTTATTTTATTAGATAAAACATGTTGACAAAGTTGAACTTTGCAGTAGAAAAAAGGTAATAAATCGCAATATATCGCAATATTAATATCGCAATACTCAGCATATCGCAATATATTTTGTATCGCAATACTATCGTATCGTGACTTAAGTACCGTGCTAATATTGTATCGCGAGGCCTCTGGTGATTCCCACCCCTAGTAGCTTTATTTCTCCCCGCGGTGGTTTATTTAGCTGCTTCAACAACCCTGGTGGTATTTCTGTCTTCACGCTCAGCGTTTCCAGGAAGCCTGCAGGTCCACGGGGGCCGAGCCTCTTCACAATGGAAAGCTAAATCAAATCACTTACTCAATCGAAACCCATTTCTCCCAGCAATATGTTCCAGTGAAGCCATCTTTCTGTCCAATTAGTGTAGATATGATGACTCTGCATCACAGAGAGTGACAGGTGCGGCATCCAGGCTTGTTGTTTATCAGTCAGAGAGCAGAGAGAGTACAGGGAGAGAGTAGAGAGAGCAGAGAGAGAGAGCAGAGAGAGAGAGAGCAGAGAGAGAGGAGAGAGAGAGAGAGAGAGAGAGAGAGAGAGCAGAGAGAGAGAGAGAGAGAGAGCACAGAGAGAGAGAGCACAGAGAGAGAGAGAGAGAGAGAGCAGAGAGAGTACAGGGAGAGAGAGAGAGTACAGGGAGAGAGAGCAGAGAGAGAGCAGAGAGAGAGAGAGAGCAGAGAGAGAGGAGAGAGAGAGAGAGAGAGAGAGAGAGAGAGAGAGAGCAGAGAGAGAGAGAGAGCACAGAGAGAGAGAGAGAGGAGAGAGAGAGCAGAGAGAGAGAGAGAGAGAGAGAGAGAGAGAGAGCAGAGAGAGAGAGCACAGAGAGAGAGCAGAGAGAGAGAGAGTACAGGGAGAGAGAGCACAGAGAGAGAGCAGAGAGAGAGAGCAGAGAGAGAGAGCACAGAGAGAGAGAGCAGAGAGAGAGAGAGCAGAGAGAGAGAGAGAGCAGAGAGAGAGAGCAGAGAGAGAGAGAGAGCAGAGAGAGAGAGAGCAGAGAGAGAGAGAGAGAGCAGAGAGAGAGCAGAGAGAGAGAGAGCAGAGAGAGAGAGCAGAGAGAGAGCAGAGAGAGAGAGCACAGAGAGAGAGAGAGCAGAGAGAGAGAGAGCAGAGAGAGAGAGAGCAGAGAGAGAGAGAGAGCAGAGAGAGAGAGCAGAGAGAGAGAGAGAGCAGAGAGAGAGAGCAGAGAGAGAGAGAGAGAGAGCACAGAGAGAGAGCAGAGAGAGAGAGAGAGAGCAGAGAGAGAGAGAGCACAGAGAGAGAGCAGAGAGAGAGAGCAGAGAGAGAGAGAGAGAGAGAGCACAGAGAGAGAGAGCGAGAGAGAGAGAGAGAGAGACACAGAGAGAGAGCAGAGAGAGAGAGCAGAGAGAGAGCACAGAGAGAGAGCAGAGAGAGAGCAGAGAGAGCAGAGAGAGCAGAGAGAGAGCAGAGAGAGAGCAGAGAGAGAGAGAGAGAGCAGAGAGAGAGCAGAGAGAGAGAGAGCACAGAGAGAGAGCAGAGAGAGAGAGCAGAGAGAGAGAGAGAGAGAGACACAGAGAGAGAGCAGAGAGAGAGAGCAGAGAGAGAGAGAGCAGAGAGAGAGAGCAGAGAGAGAGAGCAGAGAGAGAGAGAGAGAGAGACACAGAGAGAGAGAGCAGAGAGAGAGAGCAGAGAGAGAGAGCAGAGAGAGAGAGCAGAGAGAGAGCAGAGAGAGAGAGAGAGAGAGAGCACAGAGAGAGAGAGCAGAGAGAGAGAGAGAGAGAGACACAGAGAGAGAGCAGAGAGAGAGAGCAGAGAGAGAGCACAGAGAGAGAGCAGAGAGAGAGCAGAGAGAGCAGAGAGAGCAGAGAGAGAGCAGAGAGAGAGCAGAGAGAGGTAGAGAGAGAGCAGAGAGAGCAGAGAGAGAGCAGAGAGAGAGCAGAGAGAGAGCAGAGAGAGCAGAGAGAGAGCAGAGAGAGAGCAGAGAGAGCAGAGAGAGAGAGCAGAGAGAGAGCAGAGAGATAGAGCAGAGAGAGAGAAGAGAGAGAGCAGAGAGAGAGAGAGCAGAGAGAGAGCAGAGAGAGAGCAGATAGAGCAGAGAGAGAGCAGAGAGAGCAGAAAGAGAGCAGAGAGAGCAGAGAGAGAGAGCAGAGAGAGAGAGTACAGAGAGAGAGAGAGCAGAGAGAGCAGAGAGAGTACAGAGAGAGAGCAGAGAGAGAGTAGAGAGAGCAGAGAGAGTACAGAGAGAGAGCAGAGAGAGAGCAGAGAGAGCAGAGAGAGAGTAGAGAGAGCAGAGAGAGTACAGAGAGAGAAGAGAGAGCAGAGAGAGCAGAGAGAGAGCAGAGAGAGAGAGCAGAGAGAGAGCAGAGAGAGAGCAGAGAGAGAGCAGAGAGAGAGAGCAGAGAGAGAGCAGAGAGAGAGCAGAGAGAGCAGAGAGAGAGCATAAGGAAGTTGCATTGTTAATTTCAATACCTGTAATAGTACAGTAGTCACACACACACACACACACACACACACACACACACACACACACACACACACACACACACATACACACACACACACACACACACACACACACACACACACACACACACACACACACACACACACGTGCATTCAGGTAAGTTGGAATATGACTGTAATACAAACAGTTCAGTTTGTCAGGTACATGCAACACAGATTACAGTGTTGACATCTGTCTGCTTGATAAAATACCATTTGCTGCAATACAAAATATTGAAGTGAGATGAACAGACTGAACACTTTATTTTATTAGATAAAACATGTTGACAAAGTTGAACTTTGCAGTAGAAAAAAGGTAATAAATCGCAATATATCGCAATATTAATATCGCAATACTCAGCATATCGCAATATATTTTGTATCGCAATACTATCGTATCGTGACTTAAGTACCGTGCTAATATTGTATCGCGAGGCCTCTGGTGATTCCCACCCCTAGTAGCTTTATTTCTCCCCGCGGTGGTTTATTTAGCTGCTTCAACAACCCTGGTGGTATTTCTGTCTTCACGCTCAGCGTTTCCAGGAAGCCTGCAGGTCCACGGGGGCCGAGCCTCTTCACAATGGAAAGCTAAATCAAATCACTTACTCAATCGAAACCCATTTCTCCCAGCAATATGTTCCAGTGAAGCCATCTTTCTGTCCAATTAGTGTAGATATGATGACTCTGCATCACAGAGAGTGACAGGTGCGGCATCCAGGCTTGTTGTTTATCAGTCAGAGAGCAGAGAGAGTACAGGGAGAGAGTAGAGAGAGCAGAGAGAGAGAGCAGAGAGAGAGAGAGCAGAGAGAGAGGAGAGAGAGAGAGAGAGAGAGAGAGAGAGCAGAGAGAGAGAGAGAGAGAGAGCACAGAGAGAGAGAGCACAGAGAGAGAGCAGAGAGAGCAGAGAGAGAGTAGAGAGAGAGAGAGCACAGAGAGAGCAGAGATAGAGAGCAGAGAGAGAGGGAGCAGAGAGAAAGCAGAGAGTGCAGAGAGAGAGTAGAGAGAAAGCAGAAAGAGCAGAGAGAGAGAGCAGAGAGAGAGCAGAGAGAGAGAGCAGAGAGAGAGAGCAGAGAGAGAGCAGAGAGAGCAGAGAGAGAGCAGAGAGAGAGCAAAGAGAGAGAGCATAGAGAGAGCAGAGAGAGAGCAAAGAGAGAGAGCATAGAGAGAGCACAAAGAGAGCAGATAGAGAGAGCAGAGAGAGCAGAGAGAGGAGAGAGAGAGCAGAGAGAGTACAGAGAGAGCAGAGAGAGAGAGAGTACAGAGAGCAGAGAGAGCAGAGAGAGAGCAGAGAGAGAGGAGAGAGAGTACAGAGAGTACAGAGAGCAGAGAGAGCAGAGAGAGAGCAGAGAGAGGAGAGAGAGCAGAGAGAGGAGAGAGAAAAGAGAGAGTACAGAGAGCAGAGAGAGGAGAGAGAGATCAGAGAGAGAGCAGAAAGAGAGCAGAGATAGATCAGAGAGAGAGCAGAGAGAGAGAGCAGAGAGAGAGAGCAGAGAGAGAGCAGAGAGAGTACAGAGAGCAGAGAGAGAGAGCAGAGAGAGAGCAGAGAGAGAGAGCAGAGAGCAGAGAGAGAGCAGAGAGAGAGAGCAGAGAGAGAGAGCAGAGAGAGTACAGAGAGCAGAGAGTGCAGAGAGAGAGCAGAGAGAGCAGAGAGAGAGCAGAGAGAGAGCAGAGAGAGAGCAGAGAGAGAGCAGAGAGAGTGCAGAGAGAGTGCAGAGAGAGAGCAGATAGATCTACATCATCAAATTGACCCCTTAAAAATGGGCAAATATTACATATGGTTAAAACTAAAGAAAGAGCTCCTATTAACAGAAAAGGATTTGTTTATTTGTGCAATATATATCCCCCCCTCCGAATCCCCCTACTTCTCAGAGGACATTTTCCCTACCCTTGAGACAGAGACATGCCATTTCCAGGCCCAGGGACACCTGTGGGGACACCAACGCACACACAGGAACACTTGCTGACCTCACAGATCCACAATGAGACATTTACATCTCAAATGAAAATGTCTCTCACACTTTCACTCTCCCCCACAGGAGCAATAGTGACCAGGTCATCAACAGGAGTGGAAGAGATCTCCTGCAGCTCTGTCAGAGCCTCAGTCTGTACTTTGTCAACGGTAGAGTTCGGGGGGACAGCCTAGGTAGATTCACCTACTGCTCACCTCTTGGCCACAGTACTGTAGATTATATGATCACAGACCTTGACCCTTCCTCCCTCAGCTCATTCACTGTGAAACCACTAACCCCTCGTCTGATCACAGCCAAATTACCCTGTTTATTAAAAGATCAGACACAACAATGGCACAAACACAAAACAGTAAGCTGTACAATATCAGAAATTCATACAGATGGGACCAAAACAGTGCAGAACAATACCAGAAAGCAATTCATACCCCAATAATCCAAACACTTTTAGATAACTTTCTGGATTCCACATACTCTTACAGTAAAGAAAGCCTCAATCTAGCAGTAAACAATATTAACAATATATTCAGACAAACAGCAAAGGAGGCACAACTGAAACTTACTACAAACAAACCAAAAACTGCAACAAATAACAGCTGGTTTGATACAGACTGTAAAATCATTAGGAAAAAACAGAGAATGCTATCAAATCAAAAACACAGAGACCCCAATAATGCTGATGTACGCTTTACTTACTGTGAGACCCTAAAACTCTACAAACGTACACACACAAAAACAACAATATGACAAACAGCAACTGACACTAATTGAGGAGGCAATCAATACAAACAACTTTTGGCAACATTGGAAACACATAAACAAACCACAAAACCAGGAATTGGCTATACAGAACACTGATATATGGACAACTCATTTTAAAAGACTATACCACACTGTTCAAATAGATGGAAACACAGAACAATCTCAAATTCTTGATAAACTGACTAAATTGGAGCTCGCCATAAAAGACAATCAAAATCCATTAGACTCCAATTATTAGCAGGAACTGCTTAAGAAACTACAAACTCTTAAATCTAAAAAGGTTTGTGGACCTGATGACATCTTGAATGAGATGATGAAAAATATGAACAAGAAATTCCAATTGGCTATATTAAAACTATTCAATTTGGTCCTGAGTGTAGGATATTTTCCTGACATCTGGAATCACGGACTCATAACCCCAATCTATAAAAGCGGAGACAAATTTGACACTAATAATTACAGAGGCATCTGTGTGAACAGTAATCTGGGGAAGGTTTTCTGTATTATTATGAATACTAGACTTTTAAACTTCCTTACCAAGCACAATGTCTTGAGTAAAAGTCGAATTGGATTTATACCAAAACACAGCACAACCGATCATATTTACACCCTACATACCCTAATTGATAAACATATAAACCAAAATAAAACCAAAATATATGCCTGTTTTATTGACTTCCAAAAGGCTTTTGACTCTATTTGGCATACAGGACTGTTCTATAAAGTTATAGAGAGTGGTGTAGGGCAGTGTTTCTCAACTGGTGGGTCACAACCCAAAAGTGGGCCGCGGGGCCATTTTTAGTGAGTTGTGGATGTGTGTAAAAAAAAAAAAAAAAAAAAGTAAAAAAAAAAAAAAAAAAAATCATATATATTTTTTTATAATTTTTTTTGCACTACCTATATTTGTGAAAGTGGCTTCTCAGCTCTGGTCCAGCTGAAGATAAAGCAGATAAACAGATTGGACATTGAGCATGACCTCAGAGTTGCTTTGTCTACCATCACCCCAGACTTTGAGACTCTTGTCAGGAGCAAACAACATCCCCAGTTATCCCATTAGTTCCCTGGGATGTTAAGCTAAGAAGTCTGCTAAGAAGCATACATTATTTATTATTATTATTATTTCATTTCATTGTGTTTTTATCCCTAGTTGCACTTTTGTTGCAACCCCAGTTGTAGGTCTGTTATGTTAAGCTAAGAAGACTGCTAAGAAGCATATATTATTTATTATTATTATTATTATTTTATTTCATTGGGTTTTTAGCCCTAGTTGGACTTTTGTTGCACTTTTTTGTGTTTATTTCATGTTTTTAACAGTGTATGAAAGATTGTGTATTACTGCAAAAAATATATATATATTTGAAATAAATCATAGTGGTTAAAAAAAATTGGGTCGCAACTTAATGGCTAAGGAAAATGTTGGGTCCCGAGGCTAGACCAGTTGAGAACCACTGCAATAGATAACATTCAGCCACTAGATGTTAAAGGTGCTATAGACAACAGCCACTAGATGTTAAAGGTGCTATAGACAACATTGAGCCACTAGATGTTAAAGGTGCTATAGACAACATTGAGCCACTAGATGTTAAAGGTGCTATAGACAACAGCCACTAGATGTTAAAGGTGCTATAGACAACATTGAGCCACTAGATGTTAAAGGTGCTATAGACAACAGCCACTAGATGTTAAAGGTGCTATAGACAACAGCCACTAGATGTTAAAGGTGCTATAGATAACAGCCACTAGATGTTAAAGGTGCTATAGATAACAGCCACTAGATGTTAAAGGTGCTATAGATAACAGCCACTAGATGTTAAAGGTGCTATAGACAACATTGAGCCACTAGATGTTAAAGGTGCTATAGACAACAGCCACTAGATGTTAAAGGTGCTATAGATAACAGCCACTAGATGTTAAAGGTGCTATAGATAACAGCCACTAGATGTTAAAGGTGCTATAGACAACATTGAGCCACTAGATGTTAAAGGTGCTATAGACAACATTGAGCCACTAGATGTTAAAGGTGCTATAGACAACAGCCACTAGATGTTAAAGGTGCTATAGATAACAGCCACTAGATGTTAAAGGTGCTATAGACAACATTGAGCCACTAGATGTTAAAGGTGCTATAGACAACATTGAGCCACTAGATGTTAGGTGCTCCAGTGGTTCTCAACTGGTCTAGCCTCGGGACCCAACATTTTCCTTAGTCATTAAGTCGCGACCCAAAATGTTGAACCACTATGATTTATGTAAAAAAAAATTATTGCAGTACTACGCAATCTTTCAAAACATGAAATAAACACAAAAAAGTGCAACAAAATAGCAACTATTGCTAAAAACCCAATGAAATAAAATAATAATAAATAATATATGCTTCTTAGCAGATTTCTTAGCTTAACATAAGAGACCTAAGTTTGGGGGAACTAATGGGATAACTGGGGTTGCAACAAAAGTGCAACTAAGGGCTAAAAACACAATGAAATAAAATAATAATAATAATAATAATAATAATAATAATAATAATAATAATAATAATAATAATAATAATAATAATAATAATAATAATAATAATAATAATAATAATAATAATAATAATAATAATAATAATAATAATAATAATAAATAATATATCCTTCTTAATAATAATAATAATAAATAATATATCCTTCTTAGCGGACTTCTTAGCTTAACACTTTGATTGCCTAAGGTTAAATTCATGATATACCATCCGTTGCCAGCTCTATTTAACATGGAGAAGTTCCCCTTCTTTGCAGGGCTATAACTTTTTAAATTCTATTGCTAGATTGCCATTATTAGGGCCCATTCAAGGTCCTATATGTATTGTTCATGGTGTAGCAACGTTAAACTTTTTCATTCACATATTCATACTAAAATATGGTCTAAAGTATAAGTATGTTTTCATCTCTTTCTGCAGCTTTCTCCAGAACGTGATTTATAGCCCCAAATGCATTAAATTGATGATGAAATACAGTTTGGTAGGAATCTGTGCAAGATCAAAAATTTCAATTGGACGTACTTCTAGAATTTACTACACGTCATCTGATGTTGACCGGATGGGCGAGGGGGCGTTTATAATTCCGTGGGCAGCGTTATACCATTCATCTAATGTGGGTCATATGTTCATCATAGCAGTTAGTAAAGAACACGTTAGAATATAACGCTAAAACTCACCCCAGTCTCCTCGGGCCGTTGGGCGATCAGCGTGGAGTAGACAGTTTTCAATTATGGGATGTCGAAATACCGGATCTATTTCCAGGTTGTATAATAGTATATACGTCCAAATCATGTTGTTTTTTCGAGTTATTTCCACCGATCGATGTTCACTGTGTGAAGACTGAGTCTCTCTAACATTAGCGAGTGCCCGGACCACATATGGAGTGAGTCCTGCCGGGTTAAAGGTTGACATCCGGTTTTTAGATCTGCCGATCGGCCACCAGATGGCGCTCTTGAACCGCTAGAGGATTGAGAGGAGATCAGAACTGTGTGTGAAGGCTGCAGAGGGGAAATATGATTCCGATCACAGATTTTTGAAATATTGATATCAAAGACGAGTTCCGGCGTCCTCTGCAACTTGAGCATGGCGGGGAATGACGAGTTCCGGCGTTTTCGGCAGTTAAAGTGTTAACATCCCAGGGAACTAATGGGATAACTGGGGATGTTGTTTACTCCTGACAAGAGTCTCAAAGTCTGGGGTGATGGTAGACAAAGCAACTCTGAGGTCATGCTCAATGTCCAATCTGTTCCTCTGCTTTGTCTTCAGCTGGACCAGAGCTGAGAAGCCACTTTCACAAAGATAGGTAGTGAAAAAAAAATAATAAAAAAAAATACTTTTTTACACACACATCCGCGACCCACTCAAAATGGCCCCGCGGGCCGCGGCCCACTTTTGGGTCATGACCCACCAGTTGAGAAACACTGATCTAGAGCACATTTAACATCTAGTGGCTGTTATCTATAGCACCTTTAACATCTAGTGGCTGTTATCTATAGCACCTTTAACATCTAGTGGCTCAATGTTATCTATTGCACCTTTAACATCTAGTGGCTCAATGTTGTCTATAGCACCTTTAACACTTTCAGTGCCGGCCGTGTTTTCCTTATTACCCCGTTGAATGCCACCATCCACGGCCAATGTTAACGTTAATATTGCCTAATCTATGTTTTAAATTATGGCTATGTGTCTAATCTGCCCGTCGCTTATCAAAGACTCATTTTCCAGTCAACATTGGCAAGGCAGATTGTATTTTTATCGCTTCATTTCCGTTTGATAGCATTTTGAAAATCACCCGTTTTCTGGGGAAAAACAACCCATGCCTATGATAATCGCCTTTTACTGGAATATTCCAGAACGTTGTCATTTGTCGGCCTATTTATGAATAGTTTTCAAATAAACGCTAGATGATCGATAGTATATGTGTGCGCACGCACGCTCGTGCCGTGCGCTGATAATCGCTGCTCTTATTTCCTCATGGCTTTTACAGTCAAAACAGCCATATCACATATCACATATCACATAAACTCTTATATATCCGTGAAAACGAGTCTGATTATCCTAACACTGATAACATAGATTCCTTACCTGAGGTCAGATGGTATCCAAATGGTTTATTCCAATTTCCGATCGCCATTCAAAAAAATCGATAAATGTTATACTGTGTACAGTATAACACATGATCCGCGCGGCTCAGAGGCTCCAGAATGAACTCTGGTAGACCCTGGCTGCATCAGTGAGAAGTAAAATGTGGAGTCAGAAATCCGTTCTCCCATTCACTTTCATTGAGTCCATTCCAAAAGGGTGATTTACTATCTGGGAGACGGTAGGGGGCGCTTTTTTCACATCTGAGCGCCGGCGGTCCCTGGATCTCCAACGGTAGGCTTGCGTGATGTAAACCCGAGAAAAGCCGTGAGTGGCACTCAAAGTGTTAAAGGGATCCTTTGACATTTTCAAGTTTAGTTTAGTTAGTTTGTCACCAAACACTTCCTGACAATGGAATGTTACACACACACACACACATGCGCACACACACGCACGGCGCACGCACACGCACACACGCACACACACACACACACACACACACACACACACACACACACACACACACACACACACACACACACACGCACACATGTCTGTGAGAGCCTTGAACACACAACAGAAAATGGCATGGCAGCTGTGAGGCCTGCACTTACCAAGAGAGAGACACACACACACACACACACACACACACACACACACACACACACACACACATACACACACATACACACACACACACACACACACACACACACACACACACACACACACACACACACACACACACACACACACACACACACACACACACACACACACACACACAGTCACACACACCTTCTCTGTTTCTTTCTCTTCATGTCTCTTCCCCTGCCTCCTCCTCCTCCTCCTCCTCCAGGGAAGCATGCCGTCTTCAGGCCAGCGTCAGCGGGAGCTGGAGCAGCTGTTGTCCGGGGGGGACGTGGAGGCGGGGAGCCTGGCGGTCGGCTCCCACCCGGGACACCACGCTCAGGCTCAGGGGGGGAGGCTGTGGTTCATCCAGGACGGCTGTGGGATGGTCTGCGCCGGCATGACCTGGTTCCTGGTGCTGTACGCCGGGTACGTGGTGAACCTGGTGATGCTGTTGCCCTCCACCAGCTTCTGGTACTCCCTGCTCAACGGAGGCCTCTTCAACTCCCTGATGCTGCTGGCGCTGGCCTCCCACCTCCGAGCCATGCTGACCGACCCGGTGAGAGGGGGGTAGAGAAGGCGGGGGTAACATGGAGGGAGGAAGAGGAGGGGGAATAATAATAATAATAATAATAATAATAATAATAATAATAATAATAATAATAATAATAATATAATATAATTAGGGCTGTCAGTTTATCGCGTTAATTAGATTGATTAATTAATTACACAGCAAATGATCGCGCTATGAAAATTAACGCAACATTTATATATATTTTTTTTTAATCATTTATTTTGTTGGGATGGGGCTTCTCCCTGGACTGGGTCTGGGGCTGGAAAGTTGATTTAATAAAAGAAAAAATACTCATTTGATCAGATTAATCACTTCAAATTGAGGATTTAGTTTGAATATATTAACTCATTCAGAGCCACACCCATATGACCATATTAGGTCTAGCGTGCCAGCGCTGAAGTCAATGGGAGGACGGGGATATTTGCGAACGCTTAAACTATATCTTAAATTATGGGTCTAATACACCCGTCGCTTATCAATGACTTGCTTGCAGTCAACATGTACGAAACGGATAGTTTTTTCATCGGTCCATTTTATACCGTTTTGAATACGAGTATAGTTTTGGAGATTTCTAGTAATGTACGTTGTAATTTTTCGGCTGATTTATTAATCGTTTTCAAATAAACGCTAGATTGGGCGGCTAAGTGGTGCAGTGGGCAAGGCGCTCGCCACTAAGGCAGGAGATGCTGGGTTCGAGCCCAGCTCTCTGCGTTGTTTCCGGCTTGGCTGGTCGTTCATACTAATACAATTGGCAGTATTAGGGGGTGGGAAAGCCGGTGGGTGGGGATCGGACGTTATGGACAGCGACTCCTACAGGTCGGTTGGTGCGCCTGTACAGCAGAATCAGGAAGCAATGGGGGCAGCGTGAGCCTCCCACGCGTTACTCCTCGCCGCTGAGAGATCGCGCTGTTCAGGTGAAAATATACGACAGCTGCCTCCTCGTGTACCGGAGGGGACACGTGATGCAAGGCTTGGTCCACATTGCAGCCGACCAGTGGGAGGCATGGTCTAACAACGTTCGAGACAGGGGAGGGTAGAATTGGACAATACGAAATTGGGATGGGAGAAAAATAGAAAATGGGGAGAAAAAGTTGATAAAATGTTTTATAAATAAACTAGAGGTGGGCATAGATCATTTGTTTTAATCTAGATTAATCTATCTGCAATCCTGGAGTTAATCTAGATTAATCTAGATTAAAATGGCTCACTTGAAGTCTGCCGAAGGCATTCAAAATATGTGTGTTCTACCTAGGGATGGGTATCGTTAGGATTTTATCGATACTACTACTCTTATCGATACTGCTTAACGGTTCGGTACTTTATCGACATTGTTATAACTTTATAAATAAATATTATTTCTTCAGCAACAGCAGCAGCAATGTTCTTTTATATAACTTTATAAATAAATATAATAAATAAATATAATTTCTTCAGCAACAGCAGCAACAATGTTTTAAATGTGTCTGAATTATAGACTTTTTATAATAAACAACAAATGTAAGATAAAAAAATATATATATACACTGAATGATTAACAAACTGGGGCACAGCCCTGTGACACTCGTCCTCCCCCCCCTACCTCTGTCATCCTTCCTAGCTGCTAGGGTGAAGGGACTTGGCTTGGCTTGGTGGTCGAGGGAGAGGGAGGAGGCGTGGGCTGTCATCTTTCAAATATATTTGTAGCTAAACAATTATATTTTATTTATTAGCCTATTCGTAATAATTCGTTATTAGCCTAGCTAACTCCGTATTATCTTGGCTTACCTGCAGTGGACGTGCATGGAGATGGAACACTGCGAGCAAAGCAGTCGAAAACGGCGAATTTCTGCAGACTAATATTATGTTTTGACAACAGATGTTTTGACAAATTGCTTGTATTGCCACCCATACTTGCAAATGTTTTATTCCACTTGTGGCAACGTGCGTTGTCGGCATCGACTTTCGTAAAGTGTACCCAGACTTTCGTTTTGTTCTCTCCGCCATGATAATAATAATAATAATAATGAGCGCAGAGCTCGGTCTGTGTCCTCAGCGCTTCAACACTGAGCTACAGATAGGCCCCGCCCTTAAGTACCCGTATGTGTGAGTGAGTGATCGGCTCGCTTCTCGTGCAGACAGACAGAGAGAGGAGCTCCTCTATACTTTCCACAAGCAACTTGTCCTTCCGCGTTCCCGTTTTGCGCTCTGATTGGCCACGCACGTTTCTGGTCATGTGACATGTGCGCCCAATCGTGTGACGGCAAGTTCTGTGGACGGTTAAGCTTAGGCGACTCTTTCACAGTTGGTTAAGGTTAGAGTTTGGAGAGGAGACCCAAGTTTGAGAAATAGATTAACGGCGCCAATTGTATTATCACGCGATAACAGTTTATTTTAGAGCTGGGCCGTTAACGGCGTTAACGTGCTGCGTTAACACCGTTAACGGCCCAGCTCTAAAATAAACGCTAGATTATCGATAGTATATGTGTCCTTATGCACGCTAGAGAAGCAGGCTGAAAAATCGATTATCGGGTGCCTTGGTCAGCGCTAACGGCACACACACACACACACACACACACACACACACACACACACACACACACACACACACACACACACACACACACACACACACACACACACACACAACGTCACACACACACACAACGTCACACACACACACAACGTCACACACACACACACACACACACACACACACACACACACACACACACACACACCCCCCCCCCGATGGCAGAGAAAGGAACAACTGACCCAAGACTGGTAAAATAGAGTCCTTACCTGTTCTGCAAAAAGATGAATCCAATTCCTGATCGCCATTCCAAATATTGATCGCGTTTATTGATCCAACGTTATAGTCCAAAACACATAATCGACGCTGCTCCCAGCCTCCCCAGTGAATGTGGTAACACGATACTGCTTGCCCGAGAAGGGAAACCCCGGGCCGGAGTTTTTTTTCTGATGCAAATTTTATGCTCATTTGATGCTTATTTTATGCCACATTTTTAGGGCTGTCAGTTTATCGCGTTAATTAGATAAATTAATTCAAAATGTATTAAAAAAAATATATGGGCCTATATATATATATTTCTTTATCTCATTCATTCCATAAGAACGTAGAATAAACATTTACAGACTTTCTTTTTTTTTTATTCCCATTTGCATGTTCTTCGTATCTGATTCTAGGGACATCTATCGATCACAGGGAATGTATTCCCAGTGTCAGAAATAGTGTGTCTGTTATTAGGCTTGGGTAAATTGTAATGAACCAAATGAGAATATCAATTCAATAATTTTTTTGTATCTTTGACTGAATAACACCATGCAAAAATTTACCAGACCTGAAAAATTTAAGCAAATGAATAAAGGGAAGATGATTAAACAGAAGGTTTTGTAGATACAGTACTGAATTCTGCCATCCAGACACATGCAATTTGAAATATGATTATAGAATATAGAATACCAGGCCTATAAATGACCTTATTATGGCCAATAATAATATCAGAGTTCAATCTGGATTTAGTATCACCAGGCGTGATTCACAAACCGTGAATGAAATCTACTGTAAGTACACTTTTTTATAATGTAAATTTCTCCACCATTTTTCATCAGATTGCAATGTCGTTTTTTGGTTATGAGATTAATTAGATTAATTAATTACAAATCCTGTAATTAATTAGATACATTTTTTAATCGCCTGACAGCACTAAATATAATAATAATAATAATAATAATAATAATAATAATAATAATAATAATAATAATAATAATAATAATAATAATAATAATAATAATAATTAAATAATAATAATTAAATAATAATAATTAAATAATAATAATAATAATAATAATAATAATAATAATAATAATAATAATAATAATAATAATAATAATAATAATAATAATAATAATGTTCTTATCGGGAGGGGAAACCCTTGCGAGCACGGGGAGAACATGCAAACCCCACACAGAAAGGCCTGGGAGATACCCCACCTGGGTACCTCGCAACACGGCAACCTGGTCCCCAAGTGGCAATCGAACCCAGGACCTTCTAGCTGTGAGGTGACAGTGTTAACCACTACACCACCATCATACTTTCCCTCTGTTTGTTCCTTGGCCAGTAGCCCATTAGCCTATATTTTCTCCTTTTGTACAAACTGCAGAGGCATTTATGAAGTGTTTCAGAGCAATGAAGAAGTGTCTTGGAATTCTGTGTTCGCTTCATAAAGTTTGAAGGTTGTAGTGATGGTTCCACCACCTGTCACTGTGTCTTCATTCAGTCAGAAGGCTTGTGGGAGTTGAAGGGGTGTTGACTCATGTTTTCTCAGAGGAACTAGGGCTCATTGATGGTTCAGCCTATCCTTTCCGATTGCCCCACTTAAATCCCAAAATAGCACCCAGAAGGTTGTGCAGCAGTGTTGCAAACTGGGTCTTTCTCATCTTAAGTGTTTAGCGTCTTTGTACAGTATCATACAATTCTTATTTTTTATTTAACCATTATTTACCCAGGGTAGGTTCGCTGAGCACAGATGCTCTTTTTCAGCTTCACATTCACACAGTTCCATTCATACCTGGGAGCTGCCCAGTACAACCACAGTCTGACACTGTTGGCCACTGAGCAACTCCACTGGAGCAGTTGGGGGTTTAGTGCCTTGCTCAAGGGCACTTCAGCGGTTGGTGTTAAGGGTATGGGAGAGAGTTATTCATTCAATTCCCCAGCCTAGATTTTTCCTGCCGGTCCGGGGGATCGAACCGGCAACCTTCCCTAGCTTCTCTAACCATTAGGCAGTGTTAATTTTGTCAACTAAAATGCTGACGAAAGATCTTCGTCAACAAAGCTTTTTTTCATGACGACAATGAGACGTGACGTCACGTTATTGAAGACCACGTGACGCTAACGTGACTAAATAGTTAATTAAATAACGTTGACCACAACTGAGGACACAACAATGTAATTTACAAAAACCAGGACGAAATTTCTCTTCATGTATGTTGATATTGTTGACTAAAACAAGACGAGACAAAATAATTATGACTTTTCTTAATGCCATCGTCCCGAGTAGAGCAGTGTGACGGGGAGCTCTGTTATTAGCATTAGCTGAAGAGCTATTTGAAAAGCTAGTTTTAGTTTAACATTACCTTGGCTAAAGTTGGGACTATTCATAATCCAGCTGCAGACCTGCAAGCAAAGTACAGCAAGTTGGCAAAGGAGTATTCCAAGGTAAATCACTTTTTCACCAGTAACGTTACATTGTTTGTATTTTTCATCTAGCTCGCGTTAACTAGTGGCTAACATAGCTCACGCTAACGTGGTCACTGATCGACCTCTCGCACACAATTAATGACATAATGCAGACAGCCATATCGGTGACAATGTTTAGCTTTTAGTGCCAAATGATAAGAGTCTGGCGGAGTCTCAAAAGAGAATGTTGAATATTTATTTTGCATAAAAAATCACAACAGAGCCTCTGCTACTACAGTATCTAACCTAAACGGAGCCGACTGGATAGGAGGAAGTGCAACAACGTGTAACCTCCGTGTGGAACCAATGTGCCAACAACCTTTCCGTGGGTGAACTCATTGAGCTTAGTTGTCAATTAATGATACTAATACTAATCTATACAATCACCTGTTGTTGAATAAATACCATTACTTTCTAGTTATTACTAAAAAAACAGTATATATAAAACAGTAGCTGTAAAAAAGAAAAGAAAAAAATAAGTTTTATAATCTATATAATATAATTTTTTTTTTTTTTTTTTTTAAATGTATGCACTGGTATCGGATCAGTATAGCCAGCCGGTCAGCCACCTCGATCTGAGCATCACAGAGACAGACATACCCGGCACGGATGGGATGGGCACGAGTAATGTTTTCCCAGATTGAGTACTTGCATGAATTATGAATAGGGGGTGAAAGGGGTTAACAGTCTGTAGTGTGGTAGTGAAAGCAAGGCAAGAAGAGATAATGTGTCTTATTAAGTTATTTCTCCATTCACAGATCGACAGCGCACCCTTCCTGTGTATCACTTGTGCCGCCGACTCAGATTCCCCTAGGTTAAAAAATAAATACGCAATTTAAATCAGAATATGTTCCATGTTGACTATTTCTGACTTCTGACAAGCTTTTTTCCATTAACAAAAAATAGACAAAAATGTCATCCGTTTTCGTCGATTAAATCTAGACTAAAACAAAAAAGACAAAATTGAGACAAAAACTGACTAAGACTAAAATGCTCAGACATTTAGTTGACTAAACGAAAAATAAATGAAGATGACTAAATATGATGAAAATGAAAAAGGAGCACTTGACCAGTGATGGGAATAACGGCGCTATAAGTAATGGCGTTACTAACGGCATTCGTTTTTTCAGTAACGAGTAATCTAACGGATTACTCTTCCAATCTTAACTCTTTCAGTGCCACTCACGAGATTTCTCGTGTTTTTTTATAGGTGGTTGCTAGCCACTCACGAGATTTCTCGGATTTTTTTTTTTTTTTTGCGATCTGAAAAATTATTGCATCACCCGAGCCTACCCGAGTATTGCCGAGCTGCGCCGGTGATCACTGTGGAAAAAAGCGCCCCCTGTCGTCTCCCAGATGACATAAGTGATTTTGGAATGGACTCAATGAAAATGAATGGGGAAAAAAATCCGGTACTCCACATTTTCCAGTTCACTGATCCAGCCGGGGTTACTAGAGTTCATTCTGGAGCCTCAGATCCCCGCGGATCATGGAGATCCACTGTGTCGCGTTGGATCCATACACGTATCGATTTTTTCGAATGGTGATCAGGAATTGGAATATACCAGTTGGATACCATCTGATGTCAGGTAAGGACTCTATGTTATCAGTGGTAGGATAATCAGAGTAAGTTTGATGAAGTTATAAGCTGTTTTGTGAAATGTCTTCTTTCGGTTTCAATGTAAAACTCCGAGAGGAAATCAACGAGGCGATTATCCGCGCGCGGCCGTAATGTGCGTGCGTGCACGTATAATATTGATCATCTAGCGTTTATTTGAAAACGATTCATAAAAAGGCCGACGAATATCAACGTTGTGGAATATTCCACTAAAAGACGATTTTCATAGAATGCTCCAGAATGAGCTGTTTTTTATATCAAAACGGGGGCTTTTCTAACTGCTCTGAAACGGCAACGACGCGATAAAAAAACAATCTGCCTTCACAGCACTGTCTGGAAAATAGTCTTTGATAATGCGATGGGCAGATTAGACACATAGCCATAATTTAAAACATAGATTAGGCGATATTAACGTTAACATTGGCGCGGATGGTGGCATTCAAGCGGTAAAATGGAAAACCAGGCGTGGCACTGAAAGAGTTAATAACGCTGTTAGCGTTACTGCAAAAAAATGCGGCGCGTTACTATGAATGAACCTGTTTCTTTCATCAGACAGATCTCTGCGCCGAGAGGCAATAATATGTTCTTCCTTGTTAAGTGGGCAGTGCGCGAGCCAAGCATACATGCTGACGATTGGCTGAGGCTGAGTAAAATGTCATGGTAAGCCAATCAAAGGTAGAGGTGAGCGGGTCTAACGCATCGAGAGTCTGAGCCACAACACAAGCGATTCAGTCAGCGGAGACCGCGGGTCTGTGTAGTGTACAGTACAAATAATCTAAAACGAATCCAACGGAACAACATAATAAGCGAGAAGTCAGCGTGAGACAGCGGTTCACTCTTGTGTTGCAGCGCAGGGCAGTAGTGGCTCTACTGCTGACAGGCTCAACCATAGATATATATCTATGGGCTCAACATAGTGCTGCACTTCCTGGTTTAATAGCACAGTCTGGTGTGCAGAGATATATATCTGTATGTCATGCATGTCTTAAATGTCATGATTAGATTGATTTAGAATGATTCGATTCGATTCTTATATCTGTATGTTGTGTATGTCATGAATTGAAAATGGGGGACCCTGATGTAAACAAGACGAAAGTCTTTCTCTGATCTGCATCCCCTTAACAATTGTGTGTATTGAGCCGTACTGTATTGTACCCATTCTGCAATCTGTTAATTAAAATGTTCAATCAATCAGTATATATTTGTTATTTATTTTTGGTATAGTGCTTAACAAGCATAATTTAATGTTGCCCAGTTGTGGCCTATTGAGGGGCAATACATATCAAAAGTTCCAAAACATCTATTGTATTTGTATGATCCACTAATATATAAACATAGTAATTATAATATCTACATACATGGCATTTGATTGGAGGCTAGTCTCACTTTGTCCCACAGCAACATTAAAATAGTTTAGATTTGTGTATGTTGTTTATGTAAAAAATATATATATATTGAAAGTAACGCAATAGTTACTTTCTGAAGTAACTAGTTACTTTTATAATTTGTAACTGAGTAAGTAATTTAGTTACTTTTTGGAAGAAGTAACTAGTAACTGTAACTAGTTACTTTTTAAAAGTAACTTGCCCAACACTGAACTTGACACATGACTAAGACTAAAACTAAAATGAAAATAGCTGCCAAAATTAACACTGCCATTAGGCCACCGATGCCCCTCATGTTGTGCTGACGAGCGAGTATTGCAATCACCCCTGTGCGTGTGCGTGTGTGTATATGTGTGCGTGTGTGTGTCTTATGTGTGTTTGTGTCTGCATCTGCACTTGTTAACCCTTTCACTGCTGCACTACCAAACGGTTAACCCTTTCACTGTGCTTTTTGAAAGATTTGTGATTTTTTTTTAATCAATCGCCCATTATGTAAATAGTGCCATACTGGATGTTGACCCTGTGACCCTGTGACCTTCAGGGTGCGGTTCCTAAGGGCAACGCCACCAAGGAGTACATGGAGAGCCTGCAGCTGAAGCCTGGCGAGGTCATCTATAAGTGCCCAAAGTGCTGCAGCATCAAGCCTGAGAGGGCACACCACTGCAGGTCAGTCCCGCCCTCCGACCCCTGACCCCTGCTCTGTATGTATGCAAACATATTGCTTTACGACATCCGGCTCGGTCTCATGTGCGCTGCACTGTAATCAGAGAAATTCAACTGTCTGCTTGACTGCTCTGCAGAATGTGCTAATAGAACAGCTGGAAATAGCTATTTAACTGAGGAGCAGTTTGAACCTGAAAGGAACAACAACAGGAAGCTTCTCCTCTGGTGGTAATTAAGCAACAGACGGGCCGTGGTATACGGTTATTATATCACTTTGTGTCTGGCCGACAGCCCCCTTAGCTGTGATATAATAACATATAGCTGTGATATAATAACCATAAGTGAGCTGTTGCTTTTATAAAACAGTTACCTAGTAGTCTATGACAATATGAAAGTAAGACACACTTCCATTTAAATTTTATTAGTACATAATAATGTTCAAAATAAACTAGGCCCTCCTTGGCTGCCTGCACTACAAGGCGGTTGCCGACTTGTGAAAAGAAATACAAAAAATCCTAGCTATATATATATAATATTCGTTGACAACCCTACAACAAGTACAATTAGTTACTGCCCACTACATCACCCCTGAGTGGAACAAGGAAAGCCAAACTTTTGCTAGATACAAATAGATAAAGTATAAAATAGAAAGTCAAGTACGTAAACAAAGTGTAAACAAAAGTGTCCAATATACATATATACAATATACAATACAGAGTAGAGGAAATGAGTAACTGAGTTACAGTACAATACAGTATACAGAAATGGGATGAGGTACAACTTAGGGTAAGGTGCAATGAGGTATGAGTTGTAGTGCAAATCTCTTTACCAATAAAAATAAAGTGTATAAAGTAGAGTGGGTGCTACAGTGAGTTGTGTATTTAAAGTGAGTGTGTACGTGTGGATGTGTGTGCTGTGAGTGTATTTGATGGTTTGTTACATAGTGTTATTGTCATTATTATATTATTATTATTATCTTATTATTATTATTATTATTATTATTATTATTATTATTATTATTATTATTATTATTATTATTATTATTATTATTATTATTATTATTATTATTAATATATTATTATTATATTATTATATATTATTCTCATGGTCTCCTCTCTCCTGACAGTATCTGCAATAGGTGCATTAGGAAGATGGACCACCACTGTCCCTGGGTGAACAACTGCGTGGGCGAGAAGAACCAGAGGTTCTTCGTACTTTTCACCGTAAGTCAACGGAACAATAATGATACAGTTTGATTTGTTCCTCTTCAGCCTGGTGTTGATCATGTAAAGTAGTGTTTATTTATTTGTTTATTTATTTATTTAGTCTTTGCTCATTCACTCCCATCACCCCAATTTAGTCGTTATGCCAACAAGGTTGTCGCACTGTCATGTAGACTACCACATGTCTCCTCTGTCGGTCTGGGGAGGGTGTAGACTACCACATGTCTCCTCTGTTGGTCTGGGGAGGGTGTAGACTACCACATGTCTCCTCTGTCGGTCTGGGGAGGGTGTAGACTACCACATGTCTCCTCTGTCGGTCTGGGGAGGGTGTAGACTACCACATGTCTCCTCTGTTGGTCTGGGAGGGTGTAGACTACCACATGTCTCCACTGTCGGTCTGGGGAGGGTGTAGACTACCACATGTCTCCTCTGTTGGTCTGGGGAGGGTGTAGACTACCACATGGCTCCACTGTCGGTCTGGGGAGGGTGTAGACTACCACATGTCTCCTCTGTCGGTCTGGGGAGGGTGTAGACTACCACATGTCTCCTCTGTCGGTCTGGGGAGGGTGTAGACTACCTCATGTCTCCTCTGTCGGTCTGGGGAGGGTGTAGACTACCACATGTCTCCTCTGTCGGTCTGGGGAGGGTGTAGACTACCTCATGTCTCCACTGTCGGTCTGGGGAGGGTGTAGACCGGTGGTTCTCAACTGGTGGGCCACGACCCAAAAGTGGGTCGCCATTTTGAGTGGGTCACGGATGTGTAAAAAAGAAAAAAATAATTATTTTGAAGTCTACAGGATTTCTGATGCTGCACTTTTATTTTGAAGGACATACGGTTCCCATGACGCAGCGCGCGTGCAGTAGCCGTTAGCTGCCAGCGTTGTAAGGACAGTAACACTGACGTCGTCACATCAGTTAGCGCTCATTGATTAGAGCATTTGTAAACATGGCGAAACGCAAATACGACACCGACTACATTAAATATGTGTTTTCTTACATTGAGGACAAAAGAGAGTTACTGCTCCTCCCCTCTCTCCTCCTCTCTCCTCCTCTCTGCTCCTCCTCTCTCCTCCTCTCTGCTCCTCCTCTGCTCCTCCCCTCTGCTCCTCCTCCTCTCTGCTTCTCCTCTCTCCTCCTCTCTCCTCTCTGCTCATCCTCCTCTCTGCTCCTCTCTCCTCCTCTCTGCTCCTCCTCTCTCCTCCGCTCTGCTCCTCCTCCTCTCTGCTCCTCCTCCTCTCTGCTCCTCCTCTCTCCTCCTCTCTCCTCCCCTCTGCTCCTCCTCTCTCCTCCTCTCTCTCCTCCGCTCTGCTCCTCCTCCTCTCTGCTCCTCCTCCTCTCTCCTCCTCTCTTCTCCGCTCTGCTCCTCCTCATCTGCTCCTCCTCTCTCCTCCTCTCCTCCTCTCTGCTCCTCCTCTCTCCTCCTCTCTGCTCCTCCTCTCTCCTCCTTTCTGCTCCTCTCTGCTCCTCCTCCTCTCTGTTCCTCCTCTCTGCTCCTCCTCCTCTCTGCTCCTCCTCCTCTCTGTTCCTCCTCTCTGCTCCTCCTCCTCTCTGCTCCTCCTCCTCTCTGTTCCTCCTCTCTGCTCCTCCTCTCTGCTCCTCCTCTCTCCTCCTCTCTGCTCCTCCTCCTCTGCTCCTCCTCTCTGCTCCTCCTCCTCTCTGCTCCTCCTCTCTCCTCCTCTCTGCTCCTCCTCCTCTCTCCTCCTCTCTGCTCCTCCTCCTCTCTGCTCCTCCTCTCTCCTCCGCTCTGCTCCTCCTCTCTCCTCCTCTCTGCTCCTCCTCATCTGCTCCTCATCTCTGCTCCTCCCCTCCTCTCTGCTCCTCCTCTCTCCTCCTCTCTGCTCCTCCTCTCTCCTCCTTTCTGCTCCTCTCTGCTCCTCCTCCTCTCTGTTCCTCCTCTCTGCTCCTCCTCCTCTCTGCTCCTCCTCTCTGCTCCTCTCTCCTCCTCTCTGCTCCTCCTCCCCTCTGCTCCTCCTCTCTCCTCCTCTGCTCCTCCTCTCTGCTCCTCCTCTCTCCTTCTCTGCTCCTCCTCTCTGCTCCTCCACTCTCCTCCTCTCTGCTCCTCCTCCTCTCTCCTCTCTGCTCCTCCTCCCCTCTGCTCCTCCTCTCCCCTCCCCTCTGCTCCTCCTCTCTCCTCCTCTCTGCTCCTCCTCTCTGCTCCTCCTCCCCTCTGATCCTCCTCTCTGCTCCTCCTCTCTCCTCTCTCATCCGCTCTGCTCCTCCTCTCTCCTCTTCTCTGCTCATCCTCCTCTCTGCTCCTCTCTCCTCCTCTCATCCTCTCTCCTCCTCTCATCCTCTCTGCTCCTCTCTCCTCCTCTTTCCTCCTCTGTGCTCCTCTCTCCTCCTCCTCTCTGCTCTTCTCTCCTCCTCTTTCCTCCTCTCTGCTCCTCCTCCTCTCTGCTCCTCTCTGCTCCTCTCTCCTCCTCTCTGCTCCTCCTCCTCTCTGCTCCTATCTCCTCCTCTCTGCTCCTCATCTCTCCTCCTCTCTGCTCCTCCTCCTCTCTCCTCCTCTCTCCTCTCTGCTCCTCCTCTCTCCTCCTCTCTGCACCTCCTCCTCTCTCCTCTTCTCTGCTCCTCCTCTCTCCTCCCATCTGCTCCTCTCTCCTCCTCTCTGCTCCTCCTCTCTGCTTCTCCTCCTCTCTCCTCCTCTCCTCATCTCTGCTCCTCCCCTCTGCTCCTCCTTTCTCCTCACCTCTGCTCCTCTCTGCTCCTCCTCTCCTCCTCTCTGCTCCTCCTCTCTCCTCCTCTCTGCTCCTCCTCCTCTCTACTCCTCTCTGCTCATCCTCTTGCAGCGATGCACATTTGTTTAACTTGGTTACTTGTCAAACATAAATTACTCTGCTCACTCCTTGTATTCACAAGGAATATTCTTGTTACAAAGATCCCCTCAATTTTATATAACAATTTATCAATAAGTCTTGACAGACACAACCATTCCACCAGACATGCTTCTGCACGAGGTTTTACACTTCCAAAAGTGAGGTCGAATGCAATGAAGCGAACTGTCATGTTCCGTGGTATGCAGGAATGGAACTCTCTTCCCAGACATGTTAAGCAGGAGAATAGTAAATGCCGTTTCAAAATCGTGGTAAAACAACATTTTCAACCAAAGAAATTGACATTCCCTAATAGATAGTGTGTACGTAAATGAAAATGTATGTGTCTGATAAAGAGATAGGTATATATGGATGAAAAGGCATGTGTCTGATAGGGATATATTATTAAAATATTGTATAATTGGCTGATATGAACAGGTATTATTGTATTGTATTATGAATTCATAAGGCGTATATATTTTTATCTTGTATTATGAATTTGATTAGGGTTTTTATTGTTGTTTTAATTGTCTGTATGACATGTAAATGTTGTGAGTGTATAAGGGTTTTTATTGTTGTTTTAATGGTCTGTATGTCATGTAAATGTTATGAGTGTATAAGGGTTTTTATTGTTGTTTTAATTGTCTATGATATGTAAATGTTGTGAGTGTATACGTCTGTAACTGTATTTTATGTGTTATGGACCCCAGGAAGAATAGCCCCAGCACTGCTGTGGCTAATGGGGATCCAAATAAACTTAAACTTAAACTCTCTCCTCCTCTCTGTTCCTCCTCCTCTCTGCTCCTCTCTGCTCCTCCTCTCTGCTCCTCCTCCTCTCTGTTCCTCCTCCTCTCTGCTCCTCTCTGCTCCTCATCTCTGCTCCTCCTCCTCTCTCCTCTTCTCTGCTCCTCATCTCTGCTCCTCCTCTCTGCTCCTCCTCTCTCATCCTCTGCTCCTCCTCCTCTCTGCTCCTCCTATCTGCTCTTGCTCCTCATCTCTCCTCTTCTCTGCTCCTCCTCTCTCCTCCTATCTGCTCCTCCTCCTCTCTCCTCTCTGCTCCTCCTCCTCTCTACTCCTCCTCCTCTCTGCTCCTCTCTGCTCCTCATCTCTGCTCCTCCTCTCTGCTCCTCCTCTCTCCTCCTCTCTCCTCCTGCTCATCCTCCTCTCTGCTCCTCCTCTCTCCTCCTCTCTGCTCCTCTCTGCTCCTCCTCTCTCCTCCTCTCTGCTCCTCCTCTCTCCTCCTCTCTGCTCCTCCTCCTCTCTGCTCCTCCTCTCTGCTCCTCCTCTCTGCTCCTCCTCCTCCTCTCTGCGCCTCCTCTCTGCTCCTCCTCCTCCTCCTCTCTGCTCCTCCTCCTCTCTGCTCCTCCTCTCTCCTCCTCTCTGCTCCTCTCTGCTCCTCCTCTCTGCTTCTCATCTGCTCCTCTCTGCTCCTCCTCTCTCCTCCTCTCTGCTCCTCCTCTCTCCTCCTCTCTGCTCCTCTCTCCTCCTCTCTCCTCCTCTCTCCTCCTCTCTGCTCCTCCTGCTCATCCTCCTCTCTGCTCCTCCTCTCTCCTCCTCTCTGCTCCTCCTGCTCATCCTCCTCTCTGCTCCTCCTCTCTCCTCCTCTCTGCTCCTCCTCCTCTCTGCTCCTCTCTGCTCCTCCTCTTCTCTGCTCCTCCTCCTCTCTGCTCCTCCTCTCTGCTCCTCATCTGCTCCTCCTCTTCTCTGCTCCTCTCTGCTCCTCCTCTCTGCTCCTCCTCCTCCTCTCTGCTCCTCTCTGCTCCTCCTCTCTGCTCCTCCTCCTCTCTGTTCCTCCTCCTCTCTCCTCCTCTCTGCTCCTCATCTCTGCTCCTCCTCCTCTCTCCTCTTCTCTGCTCCTCATCTCTGCTCCTCCTCTCTGCTCCTCCTCTCTCATCCTCTCTGCTCCTCCTCCTCTCTGCTCCTCCTATCTGCTCTTGCTCCTCATCTCTCCTCTT
>NC_140184.1:3566819-3611292 GCF_963971535.1 Notolepis coatsorum | reverse complement strand
TCCTCTCGTCTCCTCCTCTCTGCTCCTCCTCATCTCTGCTCCTCTCTGCTTCTCATCCTCTCTGCTCCTCCTCTCTGCTCCTCCTCATCTCTGCTCCTCTCTGCTTCTCATCCTCTCTGCTCCTCTCTGCTCCTCATCTCTGCTCCTCTCTGCTCCTCTCTGCTCCTCTCTGCTCCTCTCTGCTCCTCTCTGCTCCTCTCTGCTCCTCCTCTCTGCTCCTCCTCTCTGCTCCTCTCTGCTCCTCTCTGCTCCTCTCTGCTTCTCCTCCTCTCTGCTCCTCTCTGCTCCTCCTCTCTGCTCCTCTCTGCTCCTCCTCTCTGCTCCTCTCTGCTCCTCCTCCTCTTTGCTCCTCATCTCTCCTCCTCTCTGTTCCTCCTCCTCTCTGCCTCCTCTCTGCTGCTCCTCCTCCTCCTCTCTGCTCCTCTCTGCTCCTCTCTGCTCCTCCTCTCTGCTCCTCCTCCTCTCTGCTCCTCCTCCCTCTGCTCCTCCTCTTCTCTCCTCTCTGCTCCTCTCTGCTCCTCCTCTCTGCTCCTCCTCTCTGCTCCTCCTCCTCTCTGCTCCTCCTCCTCTCTGCTCCTCCTCTCTGCTCCTCCTCCTCTCTGCTCCTCCTCCCCTCTGCTCCTCCTCTTCTCTCCTCTCTGCTCCTCTCTGCTCCTCCTCTCTGCTCCTCCTCTCTGCTCCTCCTCCTCTCTGCTCCTCCTCCTCTCTGCTCCTCTCTGCTCCTCCTCCTCTCTGCTCCTCCTCCTCTCTGCTCCTCCTCCCCTCTGCTCCTCCTCTTCTCTCCTCTGCTCCTCCCCTCTGCTCCTCCTCTCTGCTCCTCCTCTCTCCTCCTCTCTGCTCCTCCTCTGATGTATGGAAGTCACTATGCTCACATATTCTAACTTTTACCAAGAGTGCAAAACCAAGTGCTGTTTCATTGTTTCATCAATATGGTTTCATCTCTCTCTCTCTCTCTCTCTCTCTCTCTCTCTCTCTCTCTCTCTCTCTCTCTCTCTCTCTCTCCAGATGTACATAGCGTTGATCTCAGCCCATGCCCTGGGCCTCAGCGCTATCCACTTCTTCACCTGTGTATGTACAAGTGCAATGGGATGGTGAGACCTGCCATGTATTTTCTTTTAGGTTCATCCAAACTGTCTTGGTAACTAGTGTTCTGTTGGGTCCATCCAAAAAGGTAGAGAGAGACGCATACGGTATATATGGTGGTTTATGTGAGAAAGGTAGAGAGAGCTGAGTGAATATGAACCAGGAGATGAGGGCAGTATTTCAGCTTTGACTGCCCCCTACAGGACACGGCTGGAAGTTTCCTGAGGACCCATTCAACATATTGTTTTTGGCTCATGACCCTAAACAGATTGCTATTGTGTTGATTAGCCTAAGCAAATGTAACCCTTTCACTACCACACTGCCAAATGGTTAACCCTTTCACTGTGACATACAGAAGGTTAACCCTTTCACTACCACACTACAGAAGGTCAACCCTTTCACTACCACACTACAGACAGTTAACCCTTTCACTACCACACTACAGAAGGTTAACCTTTCACTACCACACTACAGACAGTTAACCCTTTCACTACCACACTACAGAAGGTTAACCTTTCACTACCACACTACAGACAGTTACATCTTTCACTACCACACTACAGAAGGTTAACCCTTTCACTACCACACTAGAGAAGGTTAACCCTTTCACTACCACCTACAGAAGGTCAACCCTTTCACTACCACACTACAGACAGTTAACCCTTGCACTACCACACTACAGAAGGTTAACCCTTTCACTACCACAATACAGAAGGTCAACCCTTTCACTACCACACTACAGACGGTTAACCCTTTCACTACCACACTACATAATGTTAACCTTTCACTACCACACTACAGAATGTTAACCCTTTCACTACCACACTACATACGGTTAACCCTTTCACTACCACACTACATACTGTTAACCTTTCACTACCACACTACAGAAGGTTAACCCTTTCACTACCACACTACATACGGTTAACCCTTTCACTACCACACTACATAAGGTTAACCTTTCACTACCACACTACAGAAGGTTAACCTTTCACTACCACACTACAGACGGTTAACCCTTTCACTACCACACTACAGACGGTTAACCCTTTCACTACCACACTACAGACTGTTAACCCTTTCACTACCACACTACATACTGTTAACCCTTTCACTACCACACTACAGACGGTTAACCCTTTCACTACCAACTACAGACTGTTAACCAAATTCATCAACAGAAATGACCTGAATCATAAATCAATTGAAACTGTATGGGTGGAAATCCTATTCGAAAGGGCGAAATCCCTACTGGTTGGCACAGTCTACAGGCCGCCAGATCATAGTGAATTTTATGATACACTGGATGGGTGTTTAGCTGGAGTTGAGGATGTAGACAAAATTCTTATTGGAGACTGGAACACGGATATGCAACGAAAAGATGCACCCGTCTTCAAGTCATTCAGTAGGTTTTGTGATCTGCACGGCCTCAGCCAGCTAATCACCCAACCCACACGTGTATGTGAATCAACTCAGACTACCATTGACCTCATTCTGACCTCCGACAAGTCCAAGATCTCCAAGAAAGGGTTATAGCATGCGGGTTAAGTGATCATTATATGATATTCTGTACCCGCAAAAAACTAAAACAAAAGGCTGGCTGCCACAAAACAGTCACATCTAGAGACCTTAAAACCTACTCTAGCGAGGCCTTTAACCTTGAACTGGAGAGCCTGGACTGGTCAGATGAACTCAATGGTACACTGGTTGAAGAAACATGGCTTGGTTTCAAAACCAAATTCTCAACAATACTAAACGACATGGCCCCCCTAAGAACCACCAGGGTAAAAAATCGCGCTGAGCCGTGGATGCACTCCGAAATACTGGCCGCTATGAAAACCAGAGACAAAAAATGCTCTGAGTTTCGTAAAAATCAGTCAAAGCTTACTAAAAGCACGAGCAGTGAACTCCAAGCCCACGTGACTGAACTCAAACTAGAAAGAAACAGACTAAGAAACGACGTAAACTCCATGATCAAAACTGCAAAAAAGAATTTCATCAATGACAAAACTGAGGAAAACAAAAACAAACCACGTGAACTTTGGAAATTACTCAATAATCAACTAGGATGCAGTAAAAAACTTAAAACCAGATTCTCAAACATAAACATAAAAACGGACAACACGCTCATCACAGACAAGCTGGATGTAGCCAATTACTTAAACATTTTCTTCACAAACATAGCCACAACACTGGTAAACAAACTACCCTCCCACTCAGGGCTTTATGGGGTAGAACACATAGTAGCTTACTACAAAAACCTAGGGGTCCGCAAGGACGACTTCAAGCTGGAAATGGTAACAACAGATGAGGTACTCAATAAACTGAGCGCCCTCCAACCTAACAAGGCCACTGGCCATGACAACATCCCCTCCAAATTCCTCAGAGACTCAGCAGCCGCCATCACCCCAATCATCACACACATAATAAACCTCTCCATAAAACAGGGACACGTCCCCAAGGACTTCAAAATTGCGAGGGTGACCCCTCTGCACAAAAAGTGCAGCAAATTAGACCCAGGCAACTACCGCCCTGTTTCTATTCTCACCTCCATCTCGAAAGTCATGGAAAAAATAGTCTACGAACAGGTCGAAAAGTACCTAGCGGAAAAAAATCTAATCTACGAATTCCAATCTGGCTTCAGAACATCCCACTCCACTGACACATGCCTTCTCTATTTGAATGACCACATCAAACAAGAGGTGGACGCAGGCAAATACTGCGGCATGGTCATGCTGGACCTACAAAAGGCCTTTGACACGGTCAATCACTCCATTCTGATTGACAAGCTAAAAGCAATTGGTTTTGATAGTCTATCAGTGAGCTGGATGCAATCCTACCTTGAGGGGAGGGAACAGATGGTGGAGGTAAACGGTACCCTATCCCCCCCTCTCACAGTGAGCTGTGGTGTTCCACAAGGAAGCATACTAGGACCGCTACTGTTCCTAATTTATGCAAATGACATGTCGTCAGCTTGTGACTGCAACTTGTTCCTGTTTGCGGACGACTCAGCCCTGCTGGTCTCTGACAAGAACAAGTTACAGGTTGAAAAAACCCTCAGCTCGGAACTAGGCAGAATCTGCATATGGCTCGCTGATAACAAACTATCATTACACATGGGCAAAACAGAGTCCATTCTCTTCGGTTCAAATAACAAACTCAGCAAGACCGACGGCTTCTCAGTTACTGTGGGTGACAATATTGTCACAAGGAAAGATGAAATTACCTACCTGGGTTCCATCCTAGAGGCTAATCTCTCCTGTGACAAAATGGCATCCAATGTAATAAAAAAAGTCAACCAACGAACTCGATTCTTGTACCGGATCTCCTCTCTGGTAAACAAGAATACCCTGAAGACTCTGGCAGGAGCACTCATTCAGGGGTACTACGACTATGCTTGCACCTCATGGTACCAAAGCACCTCAAAGGCGCTAAAAACAAAATTACAAACATCTCAAAACAAACTGGTCAGACTACTGCTTGACCTTACTCCTAGAACCCACCTCACCCCTGCCCACTTTGACAACCTAGGATGGCTTAGAGTAGATGACAGAGTACAGCAACTTGCAATGGGCCTGGTCTACAAGATACACTACACGACCAAGGTACCCATGTACATGGCAAAATACTTCCCAAAGGTCAGTGAATACCACGATCACAACACCAGAGGGAGCTCCACAAATCATGTTAAACCCAGATTCGGCTCAAATAAGGGACTAAACACGTTTCGCAATTATGCCACATCAATGTGGAACGCCCTACCCAAAGCTGTAAAGGAATGTGGATCACTACCCACTTTCAAAACCTCTCTCAAGAGACACCTACGGGAGACTGCAATTCAACACTGGCCCCTGTAAATATCCTAACCCAACCCCCTCCAATGTACAGTCATTTACCTAGTATGGTTTTGTCAATAGTCCAATGTACAATTTTGTTTGTTTGTACAGAGTCTCCCCCCCCTCAATGTACAGTTTTGCTTGTTTATACAGTGTGCCCCCCCCCCCCCCCAACCACCTCCAATGTAAATTACCCAGTATGGTTGTCAATATCCCAGTGTACCCAACCCCCCCCACCCAACCTCCTCCAATGTACAGTTTCTACGTCAAATGTATATACTCCCTTTTCTTGACTCCTTCTGTATCACAAACAGTACTGTATTTGCAAATCTGGTATGTCATAAATGTATAGATGTAGCAGTACTGACTATCTGTATGTCATGTATGTCATATATGTCCTGATGAATTGAAAATGGGGGACCCTGGTGGAAACAAGACGAAAGTCTTTCTCTGGTCTGCATCCCCTTAACAATTGTGTGTATTGAGCTGTACTGTATTGTACCCATTCTGCAATCTGTTAATAAAGTTTTCAATCAATCAATCAATCAATCAACCCTTTCACTACCACACTACAGACGGTTAACCATTTCACTACCACACTACAGACGGTTAACCCTTTCACTACCACACTACAGACGGTTAACCCTTTCACTACCACACTACAGACAGTTAACCCTTTCACTACCACACTACAGACAGTTAACCCTTTCACTACCACACTACAGACTAGTGTGGTAGTGAAAGGGATACCCTGCTCTCTAGGCTGCTCAGGTCTAGATAAATACACAGCAACTAAAGGGTCCAATTTATCAATATGTCCACATTGAATACAAGGTACAACTCACACACTAAATGTTGCATCAACATTGCATAACCCGCCCTTCCCCCTATGAACCTATCTCGACCCTACCTCCCTCTCTTTCCCTCTCTCGACCCTCCCTCCCTCTCCCTCCCTCTCTCGACCCTCCCTCCCTCTCTCGACCCTCCCTCCCTCTCTCGACCCTCCCTCTCTCTCTCAACCCTCCCTCTCCCTCCCTCTCTCGACCCTCCCTCCCTCTCTCGACCCTCCCTCTCTCTCTCAACCCTCCCTCTCCCTCCCTCTCTCGACCCTCCCTCTCTCTCCCTCCCTCTCTCGACCCTCCCTCCCTCTCTCGACCCTCCCTCCCTCTCCCTCCCTCCCTCTCTCGACCCTCCCTCCCTCTCTCGACCCTCCCTCCCTCCCTCTCCCTCCCTCTCTCGACCCTCCCTCCCTCCCTCTCTCGACCCTCCCTCCCTCTCTCGACCCTCCCTCCCTCTCCCTCCCTCCCTCTCTCGACCCTCCCTCCCTCTCACTCCCTCTCTCGACCCTCCCTCCCTCTCCCTCCCTCTCTCGACCCTCCCTCCCTCTCTCGACCCTCCCTCCCTCTCACTCCCTCTCTCGACCCTCCCTCCCTCTCCCTCCCTCTCTCGACCCTCCCTCCCTCTCTCGACCCTCCCTCCCTCTCCCTCCCTCTCTCGACCCTCCCTCCCTCTCTCGACCCTCCCTCCCTCTCCCTCCCTCTCTCGACCCTCCCTCCCTCTCCCTCCCTCTCTCGACCCTCCCTCCCTCTCCCTCCCTCTCTCGACCCTCCCTCCCTCTCTCGACCCTCCCTCCCTCTCCCTCCCTCTCTCGACCCTCCCTCCCTCTCCCTCCCTCTCTCGACCCTCCCTCCCTCTCTCGACCCTCCCTCCCTCTCCCTCCCTCTCTCGACCCTCCCTCCCTCTCCCTCCCTCTCTCGACCCTCCCTCCCTCTCTCGACCCTCCCTCCCTCTCCCTCCCTCTCTCGACCCTCCCTCCCTCTCTCGACCCTCCCTCCCTCTCCCTCCCTCTCTCGACCCTCCCTCCCTCTCTCGACCCTCCCTCCCTCTCCCTCCCTCTCTCGACCCTCCCTCCCTCTCACTCCCTCTCTCGACCCTCCCTCCCTCTCCCTCCCTCTCTCGACCCTCCCTCCCTCTCCCTCCCTCTCTCGACCCTCCCTCCCTCTCCCTCCCTCTCTCGACCCTCCCTCCCTCTCTCGACCCTCCCTCCCTCTCCCTCCCTCTCTCGACCCTCCCTCTCCCTCCCTCTCTCGACCCTCCCTCTCCCTCCCTCTCTCGACCCTCCCTCTCCCTCCCTCTCTCGACCCTCCCTCCCTCCCTCCCTCTCTCGACCCTCCCTCCCTCTCCCTCCCTCCCTCTCACTCCCTCTCTCGACCCTCCCTCCCTCTCTCGACCCTCCCTCCCTCTCTCGACCCTCCCTCTCCCTCTCTCGACCCTCCCTCCCTCCCTCTCTCGACCCTCCCTCCCTCTCTCGACCCTCCCTCCCTTCCTCCAGAGTGTAGTGGCTTCTCTCCCGGGGTGTCAGTGTTGCTGCTGATCTTCCTCTGCCTGGAAGCGGTCCTCTTCCTCATCTTCACGGTGGTGATGTTTGGAACGCAGATCCACTCCATCTGCAACGACGAGACGGTGAGGCAACAAGACAGCTATGTGTCTCTGGGAAACACGCAAAAGTTGCATTTTATTTTATTTATTTCATTCATCGTTTTTTTATTTGTACTTGTTTTTATTCAGCACAAAATTAAGACAGTACAGATATACAAATACCTTTTACAACACATTCTCAATTACCAGCTTGCCTGTAATGTATCAGTAATAGACAGCTATGCTTGGGGAAGGGGGGGGGGGGGGGCAACATAAAAACGGAATATAATACATGTGTGGATGAAAACCGCCAGTAAGTGTTGAAACATAAAGACAGATTTAAGAATAATAATGATATAAGAGTGAAGTTAGTAGTTACAGTTTAGATGCATTCACAGTTGTGTATTGAAGGAAAACACATTTAGACTAGGGCCATGTCCACACTAAAACGATTTTGGTCGTTTTAGGCAAAGTATTTGATCGTTTGCATCGTTCTGCCCCACGGAACTGCGTTCTGGCAGCCTGAAGACGGTACTTTTTGATACTAGCTCCCAGAGTGTGCAAGCCTGAAGACGCCCCCCCATTGCGTCACCATCTTTACAAACGACACGCGTGTTCTCCTGAACCGATGACGCGTTGGCCCACCTCTCCCTTACCCCGCATGTGCAAACTCTCAGCCAACATCACAACAACAATGGCGTCGTACAGAGTAGTTGCGTTCGTGGTGCAGAAGCTATTGAGCCTGATCGGGCTTTTGCGGCAAACTGTTGTATATAGCATACCCCTTCTGTTGATCATGACAAATTCTCTCTTACCTTGACGATTAAAAAGCCTCCATAATTTAGTAAATAGTATCCCCATGGCATGGTGTTGAGCTGTAGCCAGCAAGCTATGCTATCAATATTAGCTAAATAATTAGCGTCACATAGCTGGCATTTTTCTGAAAACCCAAGCACATATTGTTCCATAGCATACGCCTTCAGTTGATCATGACAAATCCTCTCTTACCTTGACGATTAAAAAGCCTCCATAATTTAGTAAATAAGGCTGTATCCAGCCGGCTAGCATTGATGCTATTCAAAATTCTATCCACATTAGCTAAATAGCTAACCAACTAAATACAATAGACAGTGGTATCCTGAGGTAACGTTAAATACAGACAACGTTTGCTAGTCGAAATGACTGGACACAGGGACAAGTTAAACATCAATCAATTCATTTATTCCAACAGGTAGTTTCAGCTGCATGTGAGCCGCGGTCTTTCTCTCCTCTCCGTTGGAGACTAATGTTACGTTAGCTCGAAAAGCACAGAACCGGCCGACACAAGTTAAGCTGCTAGCAACAGACACTATAACACTTCCGGTCGGGGGTTTTCAAAATAAAACAGGAAAGATATTTATTTTGTAAATTTGTGGCATGCACTTATTATCTTGAGACGTTTTTGTTTTTTACGGAAACCTAAAAACGAAACGAAAACTAAACAGATCAAAATCGTTTTAGTCTGGACAAGGCCCGAGTTCACAGTTGTGTATTGAAGGAAAACACATTTAGACTAGGTTCATTCACAGTTGTGTATTTAAGGAAGGGAAAACACATTAAGCTTCATTCACAGTTGTGTATTTAAGGAAGGGAAAACACATTAAGGTTCATTCACAGTTGTGTATTTAAGGAAGGGAAAACACATTAAGCTTCATTCACAGTTGTGTATTTAAGGAAGGGAAAACACATTAAGGTTCATTCACAGTTGTGTATTTAAGGAAGGGAAAACACATTAAGGTTCATTCACAGTTGTGTATTGAAGGAAAACACATTTAGACTAGGTTCATTCACAGTTGTGTATTTAAGGAATGGAAAACACATTTAGGTTCATTCACAGTAGTGTATTGAAGGAAAACACATTTAGGTTCATTCACAGTTTTAAGCGGAAAATAACCATTCAAGTTGACCCTGTGTGTTTTATTGCATCATACAACGAGAGCTTTTGAACCAGGGGGGCGGGGCCAAGTTGAATGTCACTTCTGTGGTCCATATCGTATACTAGTGTATGAGGTGAATTAGTGACATTAGTGTATGGGGTGAATTAGTGACATTACCAGTGAATGAGGTGAATTAGTGACATTCTCAAAGACACCGTGACGTTACGAGACCGCCGCCATCTTAGTTTAGGGGACAACAAACGAGCAAAAGTGAGCTCCATTTTTAAATAGTAGTAATATAAACATGAACAAGGCATGTAGGCTACTTGAAGCCTCCAGTGCACATACACTGAGAAGGGACTATATGGTGAAGTAGCTAGCAGCTAACATTTATCTGCTGTTTACAGCCTCACAGCCAATAATTAATTTACGATATAAATATTTGTTCCTTATTCTCACCTGTTAGGAAATGGGTAGTAGAGCAGACATACATATGATTTGACTTGGGGGACCAGTGTCTGCTTTGATCGACTCTCCCGCCTGCGTCTGCGTGTGCCCTCTTGATGGCCACCAGCCACTTTTTCCTCCGTGATGCCTCAACTGGTATTATATAAAATTTTAGTTTTTATTTTGTTATTGGTACAAAACGTCACACAGCAGCTCTTTGGCATTTTGATGCACTGAAGAATACGAATATTTTATTAATAATAATAAACTTTATTTATAAAGCACTTTTCATGCAATAGAAAGCAGCCGAGTGCTTTGACAACACAAAAAATGAAATGTACAAATTAATAATAAAATGCATGACTCAGTAGACAAATTGCATATCACAAGCAATAGAATAAATAGAAAGAAGAAAAAGAGTTAAATAAAATGATTTAAGCAAAAGGAGTATACTAAATACTAGGGCTGTCTTAAATACTTCGAAGCTTCGTTCGATGGCACAAGCTTCGAACATAAAAAAAAATCGAAGTTTAAAATATATATATATATATATATATATATATATATATATATATATATATATAAAAGAAAATGTATACTTTTTTTTTCTTTTTCTTTTTTGCCTCCAAAATCTTGCGCCTCCATTCCAATGAAACAAAAGTAAGTGGCGCCTTCCCGCCTCCATTCCAATGAAACGAAAGTAAGCGGCGCCTCGACTCCACCTCTCTACAACAAGCACGCGGAGATTATCTGTGTTGAAAACAACAAGGACATGTGCAGCAGACATGTCGACGAAGAAGCGAAGCAATGCCGTTTGTTATTTAAGACTATGTCGGACAGATTTGTGTTCATTGTGCTGCTTTTTTAAAGTGTCCCGACCCATATAAAAATACGTCTTAATAAAACGTGCTTAATTAAGTCGAATTCTGCCTTTGTCTCTATCAACTACATATAAATATTTATATAATTGTTTGCTTGATAGACGAAGGTTGCAACATAATTATGTAATGTCATGTCGTTGGCTGTGAGAGCAGCCCCACTGCACCCAGGCAGCGCAGCCGAGTGAAACCTTGTTGGCTGCGTCACAGTCACGAAAGGGGCTACTTAATGAATTAATCCAATCCACTTTATTTATAGAGCACATTTAAAAACAACAACGTTTACCAAAGTGCTGTACAAGTCCCACAACATAAGATAAAAAATATATGATAATGGATCGATTATCCAAGTGGGGGTCCGGGGGGGGGGAGCGAGCGAGAGCATAATATGCTCTCGCTCGCTCCCCCCCCCCGGACCCCCACTTGGATAATCCATCCATTATCATATATTTTTATCTTCGTCGACATGTCTGCTGCACATGTCCTTGTTGTTTTCAACACAGATAATCTCCACGTGCTTGTTGTAGAGAGGTGGAGTCGAGGCGCCACTTACTTTCGTTTCATTGGAATGGAGGCGCAAGATTTTGGAGGCAAAAAAAATATGTAGGGTATTAGATAGCAAGTGGTATATTTCTCGTATAATACATTTATTCAAATGGTGATTTAAATTGGAGGTGTACTGTTAATTAATGCTTGTATATCTAATTTTATGTTGTTATGTTTATGTGTATGTTTAAAAAAACAATAAAAAAAAATTATAAAAATATATATATATATTATAATTTTTTTTAATTTTTAATTTTTAATTTTTTTGAAGCTTCGAATTAAAATCGAAGCTCGGCCCCGAAGCTTCTATTGCCAAAAAAAGCTTTGAAGGTCAGCCCTACTAAATACAGTTAAAAGCCAAGTAAAAAGATGTGTTTTCAGATGCTGTTTAAAAAAGGTCCACTGAGCCCATCTCTCTTTGGGTAGAGTGTTCCACAGTTTCGGTGCGTAATAAAAGAAAGCTTATTCTGCAATTTGTCTGTGGGGCACTTTAGGGCCAATTAAAAGATTTGCTTCAGTGGACCTAAGCAGTGGCATTTTTAAATGTAAAATGTTGGTGGGGCAATGATTCTTCCGGGCCTGGCGGTAGGCGTGTGTGGGGGTGGGGGAGAAAGCGAACGTTTTTAGTGTAAAAAAAAACACCTTATGTATTGCATTCTGATGATTTCTTTTGCACTTTGTGATGGATTCAATTAACTGCTATTATAGAGCTCAAACGCCACTGAAGGCCAGTAAAAGCCTCTTCTAGGTTGTTCTCATGGATGGACGGTTTTCTCCTCTAAATTCAGGGTTTCAAACCTGTGCTCGAGTAAATAATCCACCTTGTTAATTTTCACGTAACGTCACTAGCTAACGTTAGGTAGTTTACAGTAGCTGCTGTTAGCAATGAAAAGCTTCTTTGCAGACTGAAATCCGACGCCAGCCAACTTTGAAATACGAAATGACGTACACCCCCGAGCCCCACTTGCCATCAAATTGATGTGGTCTACTGTGAATGAGACGACACCCTGAGCATGCGCACTTGGATTCTCCCCCCTACAGTACACCTTGCATTGATAGAGAGGGGCTAGCCCCATTCGTGCTAATTGAGACCTAACGATCGGGAGAATGACGCAATCTGAAACAGCAAGGCAGAGAGATGACATGAACTAAAATACTAATAAAATGTATATGCAATTTAGTAAAATGCTATAACCATACATAATACATTTGAGCAAATAGGCAAATCTTTAACTCATTGACCGCCGGGAATTAGACGGGCCCCACTCTAGCACTGTTGTTGTTTGTAGAGCTATAACTATATTCTGTATTATGGATACAATACTATGGCCCATTTGACATCACCTATCTATCGTTCAATATGTGAAAACGAATACATTTTTCCATCCATACATTCCCGTGTTATACCGTGGTGAATATAAGTATGGTTTTAGAGCGGTCTAGGGTAATTCCCGAAATGCTGAGTTATAGACGTATACGTCAAATCCACTATAGACATTGCCATTTCTTGCCTGTACACGCTATTATTCCGAAATCAAATCTATATCATAGGTATTATGTTCCATCATGAATGCATGAAAGGGGGGGGGGTCGTTTCTGATTATTTGATTGTCAGTAACGGCATTCGTATTGAACACTAAAAATGCTTATCAGTCCGATCAGTATAAAAGCATTGCAGGATCAATCAAAAATGTACATCAAATCGTCCTTACCTGTGATCAGGAGTATTCCAAAAATAATATTCCAATTGTTTGATCGCCATCAGGTACATCCAATGTCTATTTGGTCCACGGCATAATCCATCACAACATATGGATCGGGATATTTGACGCGCTTCAATGGAACCGGAAGAACCGTTCGCCTCGCCCGACAAGGAAAAATGAAACCCGAAACATTTGGCCATTCCACAGGCCAAGATACAAGGTTACAAAGGGTGCTCGATACCGCTGTCTAGCTGGATGCGGCCGGTATTGCACTTTGGCATTCTCAGGATGATTCCCCATGTTAACCCAGAGTCCGCGTGCCTGTAATGAATAGAAATATCGAATAAAAGAAATAACGATCAAATAACGTATATATACGCGGTTGGCGTTCAACGGTTGTCGGCCAAACGCGTATATATTCGCTGTTGGCGGCCATTGAGTTAAGAGTGAATAACGTTTGTCTGCAGTTCTTTTTGGTGACACTAGGTGGGGCTCTGTCCCTAATGACCAGTCACCACTGGACCTAAGTGTTCTTGAAGGGGTGTAAAACAGCAGAGACTCTGTGATATAAAATGGTGCTAAGTCATTTAAGGCCTTATACACAAGTAAAATAACTTTAAAATCAATTCTAAAAGAGACAGGGAGCCAATGTACTGCAGCTAAAACAGGGATGAAATGCTCTCTCTTAGTGTTTTCATTAAAAGTCTGGCAGCAGAGTTTTGCATCAACTGTAATTTCTCAATAGATTTTCTTGGTAGACCAGTAAAAAGAGCATTACAGTAATCTAAACTAAAATAAAAGCATGAATTCGTTTTTCAGCATCCTGTTGGTTAGGGATGTCCGATATTATCTGCCTACCGATATTATCGGCTGATATCGGCATAAATGATTATTATTATTATTTTATTTTTTACATTTCTATAACCTTTATTTACCCAGGCAAGCAAGTAAGAACAAATTCTGATTTTATTTATTGTCAAAAGTATGCATAATGTTGTGTTAATTCCACAACAAGAGATATGTAATGTTAATTACCTGAAATTATTAAATGTTTTGGGGGGCGGGGGGGGGGGCCAACCCTGCATATATCGGTATCGGTTGATATCTGTATCGGAAATTAAGAGTTGGACAATATCGGTATATCAGTATCGGTAAAAAAGCCAATATCGAGCATCCCTACTGTTGGTTTAAAAATGGCCGCACTTTGGCAATAATATTTCTTAAATGAAAAAATGCTACTTCAGTCTAGGGATGCACCGATCCGATATTGGTATGGGTATCGGCCGCCGATATCAGTAAAATAGCTGGATCGGGTATCGGTAAAAAATATATATATATATATCGTTTTTTTTTTATAATAATAAATAAAATAACAAATAACCATTCAGTACATTATATCTGTGTTAATTTGTTACATTTAGTTTGACTAAGTTAGGAAAGTAATGTTTTAAGTCAAGCCTGATGTTGCCTTGTTGCACAACAGAATGATCCCAGTCTCTTCCACACAGTGACAGGGAGGCATACAGTTTATTAATTGAATGAATGAAGTTTATTTTCTGTCTTTGTTTACAACAAATCAAAAACACACTTGTGATCCTTTACAATTCATAAAAACAAAATAAAAAAAATGTAAAATACATTTTTGAACTTTTTTTTATAACTTTTTTTTAGAAAAATAATTTGACAATGGGTATCGGATCGGTATCGGTATTGGCCGATACCCAAACCCAGGTATCGGTATCGGGACTGAAAAAGTCAGATCGGTGCATCCCTGCTTCAGTCGTTGACCGAAACCTTCGTGTCTCTTTCAGGAAATTGAGCGTCTGAAGAACGCGAAGCCCACGTGGGAGCGCCGCGTGCGCTGGGACGGGATGCGGTCCGCGTTCGGAGGCCCGCCCTCCGTCCTGTGGTGCAATCCCTTCACGGGCCTTCGTCTGCGCCGCCTGCTGCTGTCGACCCAGAACCAGACCCGTCGGGGCGGAGCGGAGTTCTCCGTCTGAGGGGAGCGGGGAGCAGGGCTCTCAGTCTGAGGGGAGCAGAGTTCTCCGTCTGAGGGGAGCGGGGAGCAGGGCTCTCAGTCTGAGGGGAGCAGGGAGCGGAGTTCTCCGTCTGAGGGGAGCAGGGCTCTCAGTCTGAGGGGAGCAGAGTTCTCCGTCTGAGGGGAGCGGGGAGCAGGGCTCTCAGTCTGAGGGGAGCAGAGTTCTCCGTCTGAGGGGAGCGGGGAGCAGGGCTCTCAGTCTGAGGGGAGCAGGGAGCGGAGTTCTCCGTCTGAGGGGAGCAGGGCTCTCAGTCTGAGGGGAGCAGAGTTCTGCGTCTGAGGGGAGCGTGGAGCAGACCCCCTGCTCTCCCTCTCTGCAGGGCTCTCAGTCTGTGGGGAGCGGGGAGCAGACCCCCTGCTCTCCCTCTCTGCAGGGCTCTCAGTCTGAGGGGAGCGGGGAGCAGACCCCCTGCTCTCCCTCTCTGCAGGGCCTGAGAGGAGAGACCCACCGTCATCCCTCTACATGAGTAGGACAGTTTTTTTTTGTAACAACTTAAATAACGACTTAAATTTTATTTAGAAAATGAGCAGCTTTTTTTTTGGTCCGCAGTATAGAACTGAACACCAGTCTGAAGGTGCTGTTCTGCACAAGGTGCTGTTCTGTGGGTCAGAACCAGGGGTCGTGTTGACAGGACTGTCATCGCTGAGTCTCATCGCTGAGTCTCATCGCTGGACTAAAAGTAAAGCCTTGATGGAAGGTTTTGAATCGAAACGTTATGTTGACTAATTATTAACACTTTAACTGCCGAAAACGCCGGAACTCGTCATTCCCCGCCATGCTCAAGTTGCCGCGGACGCCGTAACTCGTCTTTGATATCAATATTTCAAAAATCTGTGATCGGAATCATATTTCCCCTCTGCAGCCTTGACACACAGTACTGATCTCCTCTCAACCCTCTAGCGGTTCAAGAGCGCCATCTGGTGGCCGATCGGCAGATCGAAACCGGATGTCAACCTTTAACCCGGCAGGACTCACTCCATATGTGGTCCGGGCACTCGCTAATGTTAGAGAGACTCAGTCTTCACACAGTGAACATCGATCGGTGGAAATAACTCGAAAAAACAACATGATTTGGACGTATATACTATTATACAACCTGGAAATAGATCGGGTATTTCGACATCCCATAATGGAAAACTGTCTACTCCACGCTGATCGCCCAACGGCCCGAGGAGACTGGGGTGAGTTTTAGCGTGTAGTATTACCGTGTTCGATATAAACTGCTATGATGAACATATGACCCACATTAGATGAATGGTATAACGTTCAAGTTTCAAGTTTCTTTAATAGTTGTCATACAGAAGTACAGAATACTTTTATACAAAATGCTTCTTACTGTTACGCTCCAGAGACTGTGCTAGACAAGATAGTATCAAATAACATAGTATAGCATGTAATTTAGAAGAAGAAAAAAGGTCACAGTGTTCGGTATAGACATATGTACAATGTTCATATGTACAATGTTCTGAGTTATGTTCCGTTGCCCACGGAATTATAAACGCCCCCTCGCCCATCCGGTCAACATCAGATGACGTGTAGTAACTTCCAGAACCACATCCAGTTGAAATTTATTATCTGGCACAGATCGCTATCAAACTGTATTTCATCATCAATATAATGCATTTGGGGCTATAAATCACGTTCTGGAGAAAGCTGCAGAAAGAGATGAAAACATACTTATACTTTAGACCATATTTTAGTATGAATATGTGAATGAAAAAGTTTAACGTTCATACACCCTGAACAATACATATAGGACATTGAATGGGCCCTAATAATGGCAATCTAGCAATAGAATTTAAAAAGTTATAGCCCTGCAAAGAAGGGGAACTTCTCCATAGACAAATAGAGCTGGCAAGGGATGGTATATCATGAATTTAACCTCGGCAGTTAAAGTGTTAATGTTGTTGTTTTTGTTATTATTATTATTATTATTATTATTATTATTATTATTATTATTATTATTATTATTATTATTATTATTATTATTATTATTATTATTATTATTATTATTATTATTATTATTATTATTATTATTATTACTTTGATTATTATTGTTAGCATTATTATTATCTTATTATTATGAAAAAAAAATTATGAACTTATTTCACTTTACTTTTGTTCTTGTTTATTTTTTTTTTTTAGTCCAATGATTTAATGAGTTGAGGCCCCGTATCGGCCCATCTGGGTCTCTTGCCTCTACTCAGCACCTTTATATACTTTCTGTCATGGTCAATGTTTTTACTGTTTTGTTGAAATGGTGCGAAATAAAAAATTAATTAAATATGTTGACAGTACTTGAAGAGTCTGCCGTGAAACGGAGTGCATCACAGATGGGCCTCCGAGATCTGCATGTAGAGCACATCGTCTAAACACAGCCCTCGTCCTCATGCGGGAGGACTGTTCTGTTATCCATCTCCCCGTTCTTTCTCTTTGTATTCTTTATTTATTATTTGAGTGACTTTATCCAGTAGGAATGAAGCGGTTTTTAGGACGAACACTGCTGGATAATGTTTTTATTTCATGTCTGTGCCATCATCACGATGACAACACTGCTGGATAATGTTTTTATTTCATGTCCGTGACAACATCATTATGACAACACTGCTGGATAATGTTTTTATTTCATGTCCGTGACAACATCATTATGACAACACTGCTGGGTAATGTTTTTATTTCATGTCTGTGACATCATCACGATGACAGCACTGCTGGGTAATGTTTTTATTTCATGTCCGTGACATCATCACGATGACAGCACTGCTGGGTAATGTTTTTATTTCATGTCCGTGACATCATCACGATGACAGCACTGCTGGGTAATGTTTTTATTTCATGTCCGTGACATCATCACGATGACAGCACTGCTGGGTAATGTTTTTATTTCATGTTTGTGACATCATCACGATGACAACACTGCTGGATAATGTTTTTATTTCATGTCCGTGACATCATCACGATGACAGCACTGCTGGGTAATGTTTTTATTTCATGTCCGTGACATCATCACGATGACAGCACTGCTGGGTAATGTTTTTATTTCATGTCCGTGACATCATCACGATGACAGCACTGCTGGGTAATGTTTTTATTTCATGTCTGTGACATCATCACGATGACAGCACTGCTGGGTAATGTTTTTATTTCATGTCTGTGACATCATCACAAGATGTCACAAGATGACAACACTGCAGTTGATTAAATGGCAGTTTTAGGTCAATTAGACAGATTCGTTTTGGCTACAGATTATCACAGAAAATTCGACTTTTTAAGTCACATTTTTAAATATATTTGTCTGCTTATTAGGGCTGCTCGATTATGGACGAAAATCATAATCACAATTATTTTGATTGATATTGAAATCACGATTATTAAACACGATTACTCGTTGCTTTGAGAACACCATATGACGACGACTGAATTAGTTTGACCTTTGTTCTCGACCAAAGGCTGCCTTTCTGTCGTCTTCTCCAAGTTACCAAAGACGTTTCAAAATACGGAGAAATGTTCCTCCTCCTTCTCAACGCCAGCTGAGACAGAGCGAGAGCAGTTTGGGTGGGGTTCAGTGCCTTGCTCAAGGACACTTTGACAGAGATGGCGGGCACAATAGAAGGAATACCAGCCACTCTCCAGTTGTTAGCTTGCAAGAGTCCACCCTCCTGACCAACAGTCTCATCGGAGAACACCAATAAAGTACTACAAGAGTCCACCCTCCTGACCAACAGTCTCATCGGAGAACACCAATAAAGTACTACAAGAGTCCACCCTCCTGACCAACAGTCTCATCGGAGAACACCAATAAAGTACTACAAGAGTCCACCCTCCTGACCAACAGTCTCATCGGAGAACACCAATAAAGTACTACAAGAGTCCACCCTCCTGACCAACAGTCTCATCGGAGAACACCAATAAAGTACTACAAGAGTCCACCCTCCTGACCAACAGTCTCATCGGAGAACACCAATAAAGTACTACAAGAGTCCACCCTCCTGACCAACAGTCTCATCGGAGAACACCAATAAAGTACTACAAGAGTCCACCCTCCTGACCAACAGTCTCATCGGAGAACACCAATAAAGTACTACAAGAGTCCACCCTCCTGACCAACAGTCTCATCGGAGAACACCAATAAAGTACTACAAGAGTCCACCCTCCTGACCAACAGTCTCATCGGAGAACACCAATAAAGTACTACAAGAGTCCACCCTCCTGACCAACAGTCTCATCGGAGAATACCAATAAAGTACTACAAGAGTCCACCCTCCTGACCAACAGTCTCATCGGAGAATACCAATAAAGTACTACAAGAGTCCACCCTCCTGACCAACAGTCTCATCGGAGAATACCAATAAAGTACTACAAGAGTCCACCCTCCTGACCAACAGTCTCATCGGAGAATACCAATAAAGTACTGCTCCAAAACAAACCCTGTAACAAGGAGTTGAACCAACAATCATTTCAGTGATTTTAAAGTGATACAAAAAGATTACTTCACCAAAAGGAAAAACTGTTCTGATGTATTTTGCAGACAATTACTTAGAGAATTGTTGAGTAAATGAGTTTGAATATTAGCCACCAGTGATGTCATCAGGGATATAGAATCATTGTGTTGCGTTATTTACAGCTCAATTAAATGATAAGGTAGCAGTCCCTATAACATAATTATTGGCAAAAAAAAATCCTACGTAATTTCATTGAGCTGTAATTAACACCACATGACTCAATGTCCCAGATGACATCACTGGTGGCCATATTCAAACTAAATTACTCTCAATAACTAAAAATGAATTCCTGCTGGAGAATGCGCAATCGGTACAGGACCCCAGAATATTATGGATGTCGGTAAAGGGATTTATCAAGGATTTCACCGGGGTCTTTTCCTCCAAAATACGCAAGAATCGTTGTTCAAAACTGGCAGAGCTGGAAACGCTTTACTCTACGTTATTTTCCTCTTTACAATACAACTACTCGGTTCGATTGGAATCTCAAATTAATGTGTTAAAAAAGGAGATTAATGCCACTTTAAAACAACAATCTGAAGTTCAATACGTAGCACAAGACAACAGTATTACTTTCATGGTTCTAAACCAAGTCACCTACTAGCTATGCAGATACGAGCCAACGCAAAATTTGCAGATATCCCTACTATTAAGGCACAGCAAGGACTTGTTACAGACCCTAAAAAAATCAACGAGACATTGAAAAAGTTTTACTCCAACTTGTACAAATCAGAAATGGCCTTCGATCAAAACAAAATGGACATATATCTTAATCAAATTAACCTTCCTAAACTATCAGAGGATGACGCTAAACAGTTAGAAACACCCATCACACTAGATGAACTTAGGGAGGCTATATCTGAAATGCAAAGTGGTAAGGCTCCTGGAAGGGACGGTATCCCACCAGAAATGTACCTCTCATGCTGGGATGTAATTGGACCCCTATTACTTAATATGATTTTATACTCAATCAAGGAGGGGAATTTCCATAAGATTGACAATATTGCACTCATAACAGTCCTCCTTAAAAAAGACAAAGACCCCACCGATTGTGGTAGTATACCCTTGAGCCTCCTCGGAACCGATATCAAGCTGTATTCCAAGGTATTAGCCATCAGACTTCAAAAGCATATGACGTCTTTAGTTCATCCTGATCAGACTGGCTTCATAAGAGGCCGCTTGATCACGGATAATATAAGACGGTTATTTACATGTGCTAGATGCCAGCAAGGATGACACCCCACCTATAGCGATGCTGTCCCTGGATGCGATGAAAGCCTTTGATAGGTTGGAATGGTCTTATTTATGGGCAGTACTAGAAAGGATGGGGTTAGGAAAAGGATTCATTGATATGATAAAAGTATTATACAAAGACCCATCGAACATGATTACAACAGGTATAATCACCTCCGAAATCTTTCCGGTATCGCGCTCTTCCAGACAGGGTTGCCCTCTTAGTCCCGGACTATTCGCTTTATCATTAGAGCCTTTAGCACAATATATAAGACAATCCCAATCCATAGAACCAATCGCAATTAAGGGCACACAACATCATATTACTTTATATGCGGACGACGTAATATTGTTCATGCAAAACCCTACCACCTCAATGCCTCATCTTCTCAAGTTGACTTTGGCAATCTATCGGGATTTAGGATAAATTGGCCAAAGTCGGCCTTCCTACCACTTAATGCCCCTGCAAAGAATATACTCCTTCCAGAAAAAATATCAATTGTAAAACACTTCAGATGTTTAGGAGTTGAGGTATTCCCTACTATAAGCCAAACGGTGAAGTACAATTACACAAAATTCCAAGATAAGATCAAATACGACTTTGACAGGTGGTCCAAACTTAAAAACTCAGTACAGGCACGAGTATCAATAGTTAAGATGGATGTTTTACCTAGAATCAACTTCATTAGCTCAATGTTACCGTTACCCCCTCCTGATGGTTACTGGAAAAAATTACACTCCACCGCATATACATTTATTTGGAATAACAAACCTCCACGAATAAAAAGATCCACCGCACAGAGAAACAAAGCCGACGGAGGTTTAGCATTTCCAGACTTTTACCACTATTTTAAAGCGTACTCTTTAAGACCACTGACAACCTGGTTTGACTCCCAAGCATCTGTATCCTGGAGAAACTTAGAAGAAAATATAGTAGCACCACATAGACTGCAGGACATAGTATACACCATATTATCAATTAAGCAATGCGAATTGAAATTTGGCCCCCTTATTACACATGTGATCCGGATATGTCGTGAAACACAAAAAAAATATTCTAACCAACATAAATGGCATAGCCATACTCCCCTATTCAATAACAATGCACTCCTTATTGGAAAACGACAGATCAGATACCCCAAATGGGAAAAGCAGGGCATACACACATTGGGAGATGTTTTCAACAAACAGGGTTTTTGTAGCTATCAAGATATACATAACAAATTTAACCTCACCAGTTCCACATATTATTTTTACGCACAGTTATTGGATTGTTTGAAGGCTCATGGAGTCCCATTAAGGATACCAATTGAGCACCACAGATATCACAAATTCTTCTATGAAAGAGAGACATCGAGAGGCTTCGTATCTGATTTTTATCATCACTTACTAACGTCTTCGTATGGAATCCTTCCCCTAGACTCAGTCTGGAGGAGGGATATACCAGACTTGGAAATAGATTTTGATTGGCAAGAAGTCTGGGCAAACGTTCGAATTGCGTCACGCAACCCGGACCATCAACAAATTAATCTTAATTATATTCATAGGACATACCTGACTCCTATAAGATTGAACAGAATGGGACTTAAACAAGATTCTCTATGTTCCTTATGTACAAATGGGGATGAGGGTACATTTATGCACATGTATTGGGATTGCCCACCGGTTAAGATATTCTGGGAAGAAGTGTCCCAGCAATTATCAGAATTCTTATTTCTGAACATACCTGTACATCCCTCTGTATTGCTGTTGAATGATGTTTTTCAGTTTGCAGCCCCTATACAGCTAAAGAGACTAGTTTTATCCGGTCTCACAGCTGCTAAAAAGCTGATAGCATCCCGATGGATTCAACCGGATAAAATGTGCCGGAAGGTATGGGTTCTTACCTATCTCGATGTGATTTATCTAGAAATATCTACAGCAAGAATTTTAGGTGTCAGTGAAACCAACATTGCAATCTGGTTAGAAGTGGTGGAGAGAATAAAACCTAGCATATGAATTATGGTTAGAAACTAATGAAAATGGATGGATTATCCAAGTGGGGGTCCGGGGGGGGGAGAACGAGCTGGAGCATATGTATGTATTATATTAGATAGCAAGTATTAGGTATATATCTCGTAAACTACATTTATATTGATTCAAATGGTGATTTACATTGGATGTTTACTGTTAATGCTTGTGTGTCAAATTTTATGTTATGTTTAAAGAAAAAAATGTATGTGTGCTCAAGTGTTGGATATGTGTGAGAGCAGGCTTGTTCGAGATGGGATAGGCGGACGCAGATCTGCGCAGGTTTCACTACTGCCTCGCCAAGCGCGTTGCATGACGGGAACGCGGAACTCCCGCGGGAGCGAGCCATGCGCAGCCTTCAGAGCGAGGCGCCACAGTACCTCTCACTCGGCTGCTCCCGGCTGGGAAGCGACTTGCTACGGTCGCGCAAAGCGCCTATTGGCTCAGAAAAGTTGTCAGTCACCAGCCACGTGACAGCCAGGGAGTTATGAGACGTTTGATTGATTGAAAACTTTATTATTGTAGCAGTCTGGAAAATATGGTATATTATTCAGAACTGCTGACTGTGTTTATATCCCTTTTAGTACACAAAGACATTCTAACTAGTGTCATTGATTCACACGAACAATGACACAAACGTCCCCGGCCAAAGAGCATTGGAACACGGATTATGAATTACAGTATTGATTCATAATATTCTACAGTGCGTCCCCCTTGTGACTGGCAGGCGGGACCAGCAGGGGGCAGTAGCAGGCAGAGAGTGGCGGAGAGAGCTGAGAGATGATAAAGGGAGGAGGCCAGCGGAAGTCGTTCTCTTCGGCAGTGAACTTGACAACGAGAAGTCACGTCTAACGGGGGGGCTCGGGATAGCCCCGTTGCTGACGTTATGCCGGAGTGCCCCGTGGAACAGTGACGGGTGATAGGAAGTACTGGCTAGTGGATACGATATCCTAGCAGTACCAGTGGTATGATATGAACAATAAGTGCAGAGCCAGGCACTAACAGTCGAGTTATACCTAGTTACAGTGAGCGGTATAGGTAGCGTGCGGCTAAGGATCACAGTAGTATTGCTCGTGTTATACTTAGTTACAGTGCCGGTATAGACTGCGTGCAGCTACGGGGGTGGACCTGCGAACACTCTGCTCTGGCCGTCAGCAGCCGTCTTCACCGGCGGTTCTACCACCACTCTGCGCCGGCTGGAGAGCAGCCAACACGGGAGCCGTCCCGTCCAGCAGAGGTCGCCCAGCACCAGCTCAGCCAGCACTGCCTCTCTGCTATAGCTCCGCCTGCTAGCACCTGCGGCGCGAGTGTTCGACGCCATCTTGCCCCCAGGACCGTGGTGGAGCGGCGCGGCCGCCATTTTGGTAGAGTAAACATTAGGGCTTCGGCGCCCAGGATCTATTGCACCTTACACAGTGTGGAGCGGCCTGCGGGTGAAGTTAACGTTGCTAACTACAGACCCCAAACATTACATTACATGCCGGCATTAGCATAGGGCTTTTGTTTTGGTAATTGTGGGCCCACACTTTTGGTTTTATTTCCTTTTCTTTGAGCGTGATACAATGTGTGTGTATTAATATTTTCCCATTCAATTAACCCTTCCCTGAGGGGGGAAGTTACAGACCTGGTGCATTATAATTAAAGCCTTTTGAGGTATTATTCTGGCCGTATAATTAAAGCCTGTTGAGGTATTATACAGGGTGAAGACCCAGACGTGGGTGATGAGTCAAACACAGTGAAGTATATTATCCCTGATAGTAACCCAGAGGTGGGTGCATAATATACGTGTTTATGAGGTATTGAGTTGAACAGCAGGGGCTATAGTAGGACTTCAGCCCAATTGGCCACTAGTATTAAATAATTGTAACTGAACAGTACAATTAACATAAAGACTTGAATGGGGTTCTGTGTGCGTGTCCATTCCTGTGCCCTGCATTAACTCTTTTGGTGTGGGTAACGTATATATATGGTTAACCCCTTCCTACCCAACTCTCCCCTTTTCATTATAAGGTTTCTAGGGTCATTGAGGGAGGGTACTGCTTGCGGGGGGAACTCAGAGTATTTGATTACAATTCAGTCACGAGGTGTGGGAGGGTCTAAGGAGCGACTGGGAGGAGTGGGAGCGTGTTGGGGAGTACTGCTGACCGCCCTGCGACAGGGAAGGAAGACCAGAGTACCAGACCAGGTTGGTAAATCCCGGGCCCCATCCACTCACACTACCAGCCTCCAGTCGACGCCCCAGGCCCAAAGACGAGGGTGCAGCCAGACAGAGTTCTGCTGTGTCCAGCTACCTCCTGACTGCCAGCAACCGTTCCCACGAAGCAGGGATAATCCACCCTGCTACATTTGGCGTCACGAACAGGATCAACATCCTAACTTACTCCCTTGACCGAGACCCGTAGAGAGACCCACGATGTCAAAGAAGGAGACCGCCGCCGCGCAAGAGATGGCGGCGAAGTTTGAGCAACTGCAGGAGCAGTGTCAGACTCAGGCAGCACTGCTAAAGCAGCAAGCCGCAGCGATGAAGGAGTTGACTGACCAGGCCCTCCGCACTCAGGCGGCCCTACAGGAGCTACGAGAGGGCCAGGCCGCCGCCACCTTGATACAGAAAGGGGAGGCCTACCACGCGCAGGAGAGGGAGGCGGAGTTAGAGGACCTGCAGGCGGAGTGTCGGAGGCAGGCGGCACTACTGGCGCTGGACACCGAGGTGAAGAAAGAGGAGGCCGAACGCATGGAGGAACTGACCGCACAGGTGAAGGCCCTGACGAACAGAACCCACACACTCGCCGGTCTCCTGGACCGACAGGCGCTGGTCCTGGAAAAGACCCAAGCTGCTCTCGACCGGGACGGCCGCGAACCCCGCACCGGCCCCTCTACCGTGTACGTCCAACGGGACCGAAAGTGCAGCGAGTTCGGAGGGGGAAAAGAGAGAGGAGGGCCGCTGGTGGAGGACTGGATCCAGGAGATGAAAGCGCATTTCCGGATCAGCAGAGTGCCCGGTGACGAACAGGCAGAGTTCATACAACAGCATCTAAAAGGCGAGGCTAAACGGACGGTGCGCTTCGTGCTAGAAGGGACCGCCCCGGAGCCGGACGCCATGTTCCGAGTGCTGCAGGAGACGTACGGAGATAAGACCTCGGTCAGTGCCCGCCTGAGAGAGTTCCTCGACTGCCGACAAAGAGAGGGCGAGACCGTGAGGGAGTTTGCTTACGATCTACAAGAGCAGATGCGCCGCATACAGGGCCGAGAACCCCAACGAGTCGCGGATCCTGCCGCCCGGCTGCAGGAGCAGTTTGTGGTAGGCCTGAAGGATGGGATGCTGCGACGGGAAATGAAGAGGTCCGTAAAGGAGAACGGGGGGCGGACGTTTTTCGAATTGATGATGGCGGCGATAGACTGGTCCGAAGAGGAGATGGTCCTCCCCCCCACAGGGGATGCCGGCAGGGGCATGATACGCGGCGTCACCGTGAAGAGATGCGAGCCACCTCTGGACATAGCCGCGCTACAGGAGCGAGACACGACCCCGAGAGGCTTCGCCGGAAGCCGACGGAGGGGAGACGGGCCCTCTACCCCGCGCAGACTACCCCGCCGGAGCGAGGATGGGAGACTGATCTGCTACACCTGTCAACAGCCGGGCCATATTGGCCGCGAGTGCCCTCGCGCGAGGGGAGAACCGCGCCCGACGGAAGCACCGGGCGGTGCGGTTTCTCCCCCACAAGTACAGGACGCCACCCACACTGCAGCAGGCGGGTCGTCCGACCTGGCGACCGCCAGACCATGGTCTGAGGGGGCAGGTGTGGTAGCGTGCCGTAGTATTTGTAGGATTCGATACCACTGCGGCCGCTCCGACGGAAGCGCTGGCACCCGGCCGCGCAGCCCGATGCGGTCAGAACCGGAGGCTGTACCCAAGAGACGGAACTATTATGGAGGCTTCCGACCAAGGAGTTTCCCCCGCCCCAGGCTGGTGCGAGACCGAGAGGAGAACAAGGGGAACAGGTCGGAAAGAGGTCAAGGGGGCGAGGCCGGCCAGGACCAGGGGCCTCGTCGGCGCCGCTACCGCCACAACTTCAACTACCGCCGCAGACGCTCGCCGGCCGGTGACAAGCCGGGCCCAGAGGGCGGCGATGGAAACGTCAAGAGGACGTCAGTGTTCACGGTTCGTCCCGAAAGAGGGGGCCCCGAAAGGACCGTGCAGAGAGATCAGAGCAAGATCTGCTCCTTCCCGGCCTCCGACCCGGAAGAGCGGACGAGAGCTCCCCGAAGGACCTTGAGGAGAGCGCGGAGCTCATCCGAAGCAGACGTGGGTGGTGCCTTCGTTTACCCTCGAAAACCGCACCCTAGGGCGTGTAACCCACCCAGGGTCCCGCGGGTCGTCGCTGAAGCAGCGCCGAACGAGGGAGGAGAGGTAGAGTTGGTCCCCTCAGGGGAGAGCGGCGAAGACGGCGGAGACCGGGGCGAGGAGGGCGCCGCGAGCGGCCCCTCAGAGGCCTCGGAGGGCGAAGCCGTGGCCGAGGACCTGCCAACCGAGACGGAGGAATCTGACATGGAAGTCAACAGCGAAGGTTATGTAAGGATCTCGGCGGAAGAAGTTCGGGCTCTCTTGCTTCGGGCTGCGGGGGGTCGAGCGGGCCCCATCCGTGCTCGCCAGAGCCCCGAGAAGCGGATCAATCCGTCGGAGCACCAGTGGTCGGCGACAGGACTACGTGCTCAAGAGTGTGTGAAACTGTTAGCATAATGTGTGATTGTCGATCTATGCGGGACACTGTTGGTCTCAGGACCGTTTTCATGCATGCGTGGTTTTGTTGTTAACTTGCAGAGGACTTAGCAAGTTCAAAGTGGGGGGAAATGTAGCAGTCTGGAAAATATGGTATATTATTCAGAACTGCTGACTGTGTTTATATCCCTTTTAGTACACAAAGACATTCTAACTAGTGTCATTGATTCACACGAACAATGACACAAACGTCCCCGGCCAAAGAGCATTGGAACACGGATTATGAATTACAGTATTGATTCATAATATTCTACAGTGCGTCCCCCTTGTGACTGGCAGGCGGGACCAGCAGGGGGCAGTAGCAGGCAGAGAGTGGCGGAGAGAGCTGAGAGATGATAAAGGGAGGAGGCCAGCGGAAGTCGTTCTCTTCGGCAGTGAACTTGACAACGAGAAGTCACGTCTAACGGGGGGCTCGGGATAGCCCCGTTGCTGACGTTATGCCGGAGTGCCCCGTGGAACAGTGACGGGTGATAGGAAGTACTGGCTAGTGGATACGATATCCTAGCAGTACCAGTGGTATGATATGAACAATAAGTGCAGAGCCAGGCACTAACAGTCGAGTTATACCTAGTTACAGTGAGCGGTATAGGTAGCGTGCGGCTAAGGATCACAGTAGTATTGCTCGTGTTATACTTAGTTACAGTGCCGGTATAGACTGCGTGCAGCTACGGGGGTGGACCTGCGAACACTCTGCTCTGGCCGTCAGCAGCCGTCTTCACCGGCGGTTCTACCACCACTCTGCGCCGGCTGGAGAGCAGCCAACACGGGAGCCGTCCCGTCCAGCAGAGGTCGCCCAGCACCAGCTCAGCCAGCACTGCCTCTCTGCTATAGCTCCGCCTGCTAGCACCTGCGGCGCGAGTGTTCGACGCCATCTTGCCCCCAGGACCGTGGTGGAGCGGCGCGGCCGCCATTTTGGTAGAGTAAACATTAGGGCTTCGGCGCCCAGGATCTATTGCACCTTACACAGTGTGGAGCGGCCTGCGGGTGAAGTTAACGTTGCTAACTACAGACCCCAAACATTACATTACATGCCGGCATTAGCATAGGGCTTTTGTTTTGGTAATTGTGGGCCCACACTTTTGGTTTTATTTCCTTTTCTTTGAGCGTGATACAATGTGTGTGTATTAATATTTTCCCATTCAATTAACCCTTCCCTGAGGGGGGAAGTTACAGACCTGGTGCATTATAATTAAAGCCTTTTGAGGTATTATTCTGGCCGTATAATTAAAGCCTGTTGAGGTATTATACAGGGTGAAGACCCAGACGTGGGTGATGAGTCAAACACAGTGAAGTATATTATCCCTGATAGTAACCCAGAGGTGGGTGCATAATATACGTGTTTATGAGGTATTGAGTTGAACAGCAGGGGCTATAGTAGGACTTCAGCCCAATTGGCCACTAGTATTAAATAATTGTAACTGAACAGTACAATTAACATAAAGACTTGAATGGGGTTCTGTGTGCGTGTCCATTCCTGTGCCCTGCATTAACTCTTTTGGTGTGGGTAACGTATATATATGGTTAACCCCTTCCTACCCAACTCTCCCCTTTTCATTATAAGGTTTCTAGGGTCATTGAGGGAGGGTACTGCTTGCGGGGGGAACTCAGAGTATTTGATTACAATTCAGTCACGAGGTGTGGGAGGGTCTAAGGAGCGACTGGGAGGAGTGGGAGCGTGTTGGGGAGTACTGCTGACCGCCCTGCGACAGGGAAGGAAGACCAGAGTACCAGACCAGGTTGGTAAATCCCGGGCCCCATCCACTCACACTACCAGCCTCCAGTCGACGCCCCAGGCCCAAAGACGAGGGTGCAGCCAGACAGAGTTCTGCTGTGTCCAGCTACCTCCTGACTGCCAGCAACCGTTCCCACGAAGCAGGGATAATCCACCCTGCTACATTATGTTATGCGTTATCATCATATCATCATGATAAACTTCAAGCTGTCAGACACACACACACACATACACACATGCGTCGTCTGTTTTGCCTCAATACTGTATATATAATTCTCAATATACACAGTATACATATATATATTGATGCAAAACAGAATTATTCAGCAGTGTGTTGTGTGTGCGTGCGGCCAGGAGGCGTGAATATTAAAGGCAACCAACTTGTGTTCGGCTTTTCTCTGATTGGCCCCGCCCCCACGCGCAGGCAAGCGCACGTCCCAAATGAAATCCAAGGAGCAAGCGAGCGGCAGCGCGGCAACCAACTTGTGTACTTGTTGGGGTACACGTCCTATCTATGTTGGGATTATGTTTGGTCATGACAAAACAATAAAAATCGCTACTGTTAGTAATGCTGCCACCACCCACTTCAATGACAGAGCTCTCATATTTGCGAATGCAGAGCGCGCCGCTGTCATTGAAGGGCTTCCTACAACAGAGCACCGCCGCTGCTGCTGCTGCTGAAGCTGGATCAAGCCGGCGGCGGCGCACGGACGCCGGGGAAAAACCACCGCGTCGCCCCGCTGGCGCTTCAGGCTCAGCAGCCTCCACGGGCGAAATAACATATAACGTTACAGTTCCACACTGATGTACAGTGAGTGTCTAATATGGCTGTCGCGAAGTCATGCCTCTCCCTCTGAAAGCCCATCCACGCTGTGTATCATAGACTACCAGATTCACTCGTGTATAAACAAAGCCCATACAGTTATGAAATGCGCTGAACTAGAAAGCGTAACGTTATTATGTTTCGCGTTCCATTGATTAACGTCATTACCTGCTGTGCTGTAGGAAGCAGAGGTACAGTAAGTTACAGTAGGTGTAGGTTACATGTTTAATCAAAGTTTTTCCCCGGCGTCCGTGCGCCGCCGCCGGCTTGATCCAGCTTCAGCAGCAGCAGCAGCGGCGGTGCTCTGTTGTAGGAAGCCCTTCAATGACAGCGGCGCGCTCTCATATTTTGCGAATGCATAAACTATATCTTAATTTAAGATATAGTTTATGCATTCGCAAATATGAGAGCTCTGTCATTGAAGTGGGTGGTGGCAGCATTACTAACAGTAGCGATTTTTATTGTTTTGTCATGACCAAACATAATCCCAACATAGATAGGACGTGTACTGTATGTCAAATGTCGGTCATGTGGTGGAAGAGTTTAGTACAGTCACACAACAGAACACCGGCTGTAGTACAGTCACACAACAGAACACCGCTGGTTCGACCAGCGTTCTGCCGCGTCTCTCTTTGCGCGAGGGCGTGTGCTAGTGGATTGATTGATTGGCCGTGTGGCCAATCAGAGAAACGCTGAACGAAAAGCTGAACACAAGTTGGTTGCCTTTAATATTCACGCGGCCAGGAGCGCGCAACAAGATGGTATACATTATGGTATATGAATAGTATATTCCACTATAGCAGTATATGGTGTGCTGTACATTTGAATCTGATCTAATTTTGCACACGGCCATCGCATTATAATGAGCTGGACAGGTGTGTAATGTGTGTGTGGTGACGTGAAAGCGTATCTGCCGCGCGAGACTAGGCGAGAGGCTCTCGTGAAATCGGCAGTGTCCGCCTTTTTAACTCCTCCCCTGGCTTCACTCGGCTACTCTCGTCTACTAGTCGAGGCAAACCGAAATCCATCTCGAACAAGCCTAATATGTGCAAAATAAATCTGTTTTTGGTGAAGTGCCCCTTTAAACATTCAACTCATTTCACAATTGTCGTTACTCATATCACCTAACGTTATAACCTCTAACGGTAGTGTTTTCGGTACTTTCCACAGTGTACTGACCTGAAAGTATAGAATAGTGATCAAGAGGAATGAAGACACGTGTTGCTCGGTTATACTCCATTACTCCTCTATCGTGAGAGGGTGGAAACCGTCACCTGGGGGGACCTGGCGCATCACCTGGACGCGTCTAGTTTTTTACCAACCCAGTTCTGCGATCTGATTGGCCACTGACGTTTCTGGTGCGATCTGATTGGCCACTGACGTTTCTGGTCATGTGACATGTGCGCCCAATCGCGTGACGAGCTGTGTCTTTGCCCATTTCCGCCTCGAACAGCATGCAAACTACCTAACGCCTAGTTTATCACTGGTTAAGCTTAGGCGACTCTTTCGAAGTTGGTTAAGGTTAGAGTTTGGAATCAGGGCTGGTGTTCTATCGCCCTGCTCTAAGACAAACTCTAACCTTAACCAACTTCGAAAGTTTGTCCGAGGTAAGCGACAGTTGTGATTGGAGGATCAAGAAAAGAGGGCAGGGTTTGAGATAGGTCTATTCTCCATCTCACAGTCAATGTGAACTCAGTTAATTATTTTGACGTATAGCTGGTAATATAAAGTTTACCACAATTCTTCTAATCATAAAAATGAGATATAAACAATTGCAAAGATTATGCACATATTATGCACATATTGGCAGAGAAAGACGGGGAAAGGTTCAAGGAGGGACTAATATGGAAACAGGTGTGTGATGACCAACCAGTGCCACTGCACAACAGAGTTTAAAAGTAATTGCAGCATACAGTAGATCTGTTCTGCACAAATATATGAAAGAAAAACATTTGAAAATGAGACCCATTGTTTTTCATATTAACTTGACACAAAGGTAAATTAGCGGATTGTGTTTTGCTATTTTTCGATTAGTTGATTGATTGATTGGTTAGCTTGATAATATGTTATTTCGGATAAATGCATGGGGTCCGCTTGACCGCAAATTCCCTCGCTGTTTTTGTTGCCAGTCCGCCCCTGTTTGGCACGATGATGATGACCCTTCCTTCTTTTATAGTCTCCTTGGTTTGGCAGACTTCATGAATAAAGAGAGAATTTCCCGCATCCTGAGTAGGCTGTGTTTTTGTTTTATTTAGTTAATTCAGGAGTGTTTTGTGGAAGACGCGCCTGATCCTTATCCCTTTGTTACAAGTGTCACACTTGAAGTGTGCTCCATCAGCCGGTGGGGGCAGCACTGCACAGGCCTCCCTGCCGGATGTAGAAGTACAGTAGAAGAAGAAGAGGGACAGCTGCAGCTCCGGAGAATCCTCTCACGGGCGCTGTGGCAGCCACAGAGAGCGCACACTGATTGGCGGAGAGGGCACGTCACTCCACATTGGACGTCTGGCGTAAAGTACGGACGTTTCTCTACCTTAGCGAACGTTAATTGAACGTTAATTAATTGCCATAAAACAGAGTATGAATGAATGAAAACGTTATTTAACAGATTGCAGAATGGGTACAATACAGTACGGCTCAATACACACAATTGTTAACACAATGGCGCCCGACCACGGATATATACGTGTTTCGAATCCATGCTTAATGGACCGAAGGACAGATATATCCGTGGCAAGTTGTTTTGGCTTTTATTCCATTTTAATAACCTATTCAAGGTCACCGAGCTGCACTGCAGATGTACCCTACTTGAATTCGAGAAAGTGCATTACCGGCCAGATCCTCTTAGGGGCGCTATCGCGATAATGCAGTGTTCCCTGTGGCCGAAGTTGTCTTTTTTTTTTATCTCTAATGTAGTTTTCTACTCACCTGAAGCGATAGCTATTGTCTGTTGCACGGAATACGTTTTGGATCCTGGATTTCACTCTGCAATAAGGGGATTTATCATCAGCCAATGGACATATCGATCTACCAGATGGCGATTGATAACGGGGAAATGCTCGGGGGGATCCAACCGGCTCATGGTAAGATCTTTTTCACGTAAATTACAGCCCGATCGGGCCTTGTTATGATACGATACGATCAGCGTATGTGGCTACTTAGATGAACACGGTTATTGGTAATCAATAATAAGAAACAGCGTCCCCCGCCCCCCCCCCCCCCCCTTTCATGCGTACATATGGATATAATGTTAGTAGCTATTAGCCCTTTATCTAGCCTTCCAGGAAATATACTAGACCCGTATAACACTTATATTCACGGCGCTATAAAATGAGAATGTATTGATGATTTTTTTTTTCTTTAAGCCATTTTGAAGGGACGGTTTATGGACTCAATTGACAATGAGAATGGACAGATAGCAATACTATGAAGTATAGATTTAGCTCTACAAACAGCCCCAAGTCTGTTTACATATGCTGGTCGTCTCTGTGATATTAGACGCATCCCAGTGGCCGCGAAAGTGTTAAGGGGATGCAGACCAGAGAAATATATATATACAGTATATATACATACGGTGGGGAGGAGACTGTACATTAGGAGGGGGTGGGTGGGTGGGAGAGAAATATACATACGGTGGGGAGAGAATATATACATGCGGTGGGGTGGAGACTGTCTATTAGGAGGGGGTGGGGGGGTTTGGACATTTACGGTGGCCAGTTTCGAATTGCAGCCTCCCGTAGGTGCTCTTTTAGAGCGGTTTTGAATGTGGGTAGGGATTCATTTACATTTACATTTAGTCATTTAGCTGACGCTTTTATCCAAAGCAACTTACAAGTTCTGTACGACAAGTCATCAGGAAGGGTACAACTCTATCAGCTGAGTAACAATGTTCATCAAAGTGTTGAGTGCTACAGTGTAGGTTAGTTTATTATGACAGTAAGGTTACTGTAGTTAGGGTTAGACTTTTTTTTTATTATTATTATTTTTTATTTCAGATAATGGTTGAAGAAGTGCGTCTTTAGTCGACGGCGAAAGATTGGACGGGATTCACATTCCTTTACAGCTTTGGGTAGGGCGTTCCACATTGATGTGGCATAATTGCGAAACCTGTTTAGTCCCTTGTTTGAGCCGAATCTGGGTTTAACATGATTTGTTGAGCTTCCTCTGGTGTTGTGGTCGTGGTATTCACTGATAGACAGGGTCAATTTTCAGAAAATCATAACCCTGAAGGCAATTCATGTTTATTTTTGGTACACAACATTTCTAGGGGTATTAAGGGGTGCTGAATCCAAATCTGCTGTATACCAAGCTCAAAAATGTCAAATAAGGCCTCAAAATTGAGAAATCCAACATGGCCGCCAGCGCCAGGCTGAAATCTATTTAAGTGCATAACCTTTTGACTAAACAAGGTAGAAACATGAATGAAATGTGTTTTTATATGTTTGCATACATGAGGAATTGAAAATCATATCCTGATTTTAGATCAGTTGAGAAAATGTTGCTTGAAACTCATATTTATAGCAGAAACGGTGGTCGTTATTGATGCATAACTCATCAACCAAATAAGAAAGAAAAGCAGGATGATCCCAGGCCATGGATTTATTCATCAAACTCTTTTCTCTTGAATTTTCTTAATCAACATGCCATTTATGCAAATTAGATAGTCCTTAATATGCGTACAGTAGCTTAGGTACAGTCATTTATTGTCAGTCATCAATCGTATTCAGGCAGGTGTTTTGCAGTTGCAATGCTGAATATAATAGAATAGATTATAATATAATAAAATAAAAATATTATTTTACCATATCAATATAAGTGAATGTTCAAGTTTCTTTATTAGTTGTCATATATAATACAGAATACTTTGCATGAAATGTTTCTTTCTGTGTTGCTCCTGAGTGTGCTAGATAATAATTAACAAGATAGTATAAAATAAGTATAAAATAGAAAGTCAAGAAGTCAAGTAAAGTGTAAACAACAAAATTGTTCAGTGTATCTATATATACAGTATGTACAGCTGGTACAAAAATGGTGAGGTATAGCTTAGCTTGTGGTGCCACCCTGTAGTGGTGAGGTGCAATAAGGAATGAGAATGATGTGCAATTTCCTTACCAATAATATAAATATAAAGTGTAAAGTGTGTCTAAAGTGGTAAAGTGGGTGCTACAGTGTGTTTATTTAAGTGAGTGTATGTGCGCTGTGGGTGTGTTGATGGTTTGCTTATTGTTCATTGTTCATTCATTGAGCATCCTGATGGCCTGGGGATAGAAGCTCCTTCTGAGTCTCTCTGTGCTTGCCATGAGACTCCGATATCGCTTGCCTGACTGCAGCAGTTCAAAGAGGCAGTTGTTTGAGTGGCTGGAGTCTTTGATTATTCTCTTAGCCTTGCCCATGCACTGCTTGTTGTAAATGTCTTGGAGAGTGGGAAGCCCACCTTCAATTGTGCGTTCGGCTGAACGGGCCACTCTCTGTAGTCTGCTGCGGTCTTGTGCAGTGCTATTCCCAAACCAGGAGGTGATATTGCCAGTCAGGATGCTCTCTATTGTGCATGAGTAGAAGTCAATGGAGTCCGACTTGGTAGCTCAAAAAAAGAGAACCACAACTGTAAACAGCATGCATAAAAGCTCAATAGTATAATACTACAGTTAGTTTCAAGTAAACATGATAAATATGAAGCAAAAAGGTTCACTGAGTACCTTCACTGTCTGCCCCACCTTGTTTCATTCATACTGTTTTACATTTTTTCACACAAAACAAATGGCACTTGTTTTTATAAATGTGATCTAGCTGAGATAAATGGCTAATATTAACCATACTGTTTATGCTGTCTATATTGGTTGTAATTGAGATAACAGTTAACATATTATGTTAAGTAATTTTACATAAATGGTTATGGCTTTATTGTTTTAAAATCCCAATAATGTTGTGGGTTCACCAGACACATACATATTGGGTGAGTAAACAAAACGCGTACACCACACAAGTATGAATATTACTTGTATGACATGTATCAGCATGTACACATCAAATTAAAACTAATAAAGAACTGGCTAAAAATTAAATAGTTACAAAATCCACCCATTTTCGCCCAAAAAACGTCCAAAAATAATTTCTTGGCATCCCTGAGTGCCCCCCTGTGCCCCAGTAGAGTGCTTGGTCTAGATACGCCCCTGAGATCCGGTACAAGAATCTAGTTCATTGGTTGACTTTTTTTTATTACATTGGATGCCATTTTGTCACAGGAAAGATTAGCCTCTAGGATGGAACCTAGGTATGTAATTTCATCTTTCCTTGTGACAATATTGTCACCCACTGTAACTGAGAAGCCGTCTGTCTTGCTGAGTTTGTTATTTGAACCGAAGAGAATGGACTCTGTTTTACCCATGTGTAATGATAGTTTGTTGTCAGCAAGCCAGGTGCAGATTTTGCTTAGTTCCGAGCTGAGGGTTTTTTAAACCTGTAACTTGTTCTTGTCAGAGACCAGCAGGGCTGAGTCGTCCGCGAACAGGAACAAGTTGCAGTCACAAGCTGACGACATGTAATTTGCATAAATTAGGAACAGTAGCGGTCCTAGTATGCTTCCTTGTGGAACACCACAGCTCACTGTGAGGGGGGGGGGGATAGGGTACCGTTTACCTCCACCATCTGTTCTCTCCCCTCCAGGTAGGATTGCATCCAGCTCACTGATAGACTATCAAAACCAATTGCTTTTAGCTTGTCAATCAGAATGGAGTGATTGACTGTGTCGAAGGCCTTTTGTAGGTCCAGCATGACGATGCCGCAGTATTTGCCTGCGTCCACCTCTTGTTTGATGTGGTCGTTCAAATAGAGAAGGCATGTGTCAGTGGAGTGGGATGTTCTGAAGCCAGATTGGAATTCGAAGATCTTTTTTCGCGTAGTACTTTTCGACCTGTTCGTATAAAATTTTTTCCATGACTTTCAAGATGGAGGTAAGAATAGAAACAGGGCGGTAGTTGCCTGGGTCTAATTTGCAATTTGCATGCAGGTCAAACAGGTCCACTGACGATGCGGTCTCTCAGGTACTTCACAACACCCTCTCTCACCTAGACAGCCAGAAGGGGGGCTATGTGAGACTGTTGTTCATTGACTATAGCTCAGCGTTCAACACCATAGTCCCCACCAGACTGGTGGACAAGCTGATCGAGCTGGGTCTGAGCTCCGCTCTGAGCGCCTGGATACTGGACTTTCTGAGTGAAAGGCCTCAGGCGGTCAGGGTGGGGGGTCAGACCTCCAACACCATCACCCTGGGTATCGGGTCCCCCCAGGGCTGTGTCCTGAGCCCCCTGCTGTATTCACTATACACACATGACTGTGTGGCCAAGTTTAGCTCCAACTCCATAGTGAAGTTTGCGGACGACACAGTGGTGGTGGGGCTGATCTCTGACAACGACGAGAAGATCTACCGGGAGGAGGTTGATGTACTGGCACGCTGGTGTCGGGACAACAGCCTGCTCCTGAACATTGGTAAAACCAAGGAGCTGATCGTGGATTTTTTTGTATGATCTTTTTCCTACTTCTTTTTTCCGTTTTTCTCCCCTCCCAATGTTAGTCGTTATGCCAATTCCCAATCCCCTTCCTGGTCGTTGCGCACTCTACCCCCTACCGTCGGTCTGGGAGGGCGGAGACTATCACATGCTTCCTCCGACACATGTGTACCCAGCCCACCACTTGCCAGCCCACCACTTGCAGCGGACTCTCACTGAGAGAGTGTAACGTGTGGAAGGTCACACTACCTCTCTTAGATCCTTCCCTCGCCCCGACCGAACTGTAGGAGTCACTGTTTACAATGACCCAGACCCACCCACCGGCTTCCCTCCCGCTGACTCTGCCAATCGAGCCAGTATGACGGCCGGCCAAGCCGGAAGCAACGCTGACAGCTGGATTCGATACCAGTGTCTCTTGCGTTGGTGACGAGTGCCTTGTCCGCTGCGCCACCCAGCCGCCCGACAAATAAAACTCTTGACTTGACTTGAATTGTATCCGGAACCACCTACTTTTAGAGTGTATACAGAGCGTTGGAGAGTGAACTTGAACTGACCACATCTGGTCAGACCAATAAAACTCCATCGTGATTTTTCGATACAACTCTATACAAAATTTCCTTGTGGAAATTCCAGTTATTTGCACATTACACCTGCATTTTTGGCCGTTGGCCACACCACGTAGGAAGAAGTACCAACCATTTTACGACAATATTTATCAGAAAAGGTGATCAGGCGGGTGAGTGTTCTTCAGTAATCCATGTTATTTCGTCCATCAAACTGAAACTGTCTAATTATGTCGCTTGAGATATCATGTTTCGGAGTCAGAGGTTACAGAACATGACCCCTATTGGAGGACAGCCTCACTGCCCACTCCGTCCTCGGAGACTTAGATATAAGATGAAAAAGCATCATCGTAGGACGTGCGACCAGTAGAGAAGGCAGCGTGTGTTCCGACGAGGACGGCCTCGTGGCGTGGTTCTGTTATCCTCCACAGTTGCTCTTAAAACAACACTGAACTCAATGTTATTTGAAGAGCATCTCTACAAAATGTTCTGCTCCTCTGTCCTATCCATAATGTTATATCTTATCTTATCCAAAGAGGATTTTCTTCAATATGAATGATAATAATATAAAAAGGAATACTTATTCACAATATCAAAATATATAATAATCAAGAGGCGTTGGCTGAAGTTCAACACAGATATTTATTATTACTTCGACTACAATTAGGATAAACGATGGATAAGAGAAGAGAGTAAGAAGAGGAGAGGAGAGAAGTGAGCTAATGTTTACTTGTTAGGTCCTATATGGAACAAGACAAACAACGTGTCAGTTCCATCTCCACATGTGATATAACTCAGGATGCTCTTCTCCCAGCTCTAATGACCGAGAGATGTCGTGGTTATACCTGAGTTATACTTCAACAATAACAATAACATAGGCTGGTATGTATGCGACCTCAATGACCTTTAACCTAGTGTATAATAGTGTAACATTAACATTCACAGGAAGGGGTAGAGAGGGACAGGAGACAGAGACAACCATATGTTTATATCTTTGTTTACTCCATTACAGCATAGCATACTGATACTGTTGTGAAATGTCTTATTCATCAAAGCTTTGTCATATTTTTTATCCATTATCAAAAAGTCTCCCTATGGGAAAATGAATGTTGATTGGGATTTATTTTGAACACTTTAATCGCCGGAAACGCCGTAACTCGTCATTGCCCGCCATGCTCATTCTGCCGAAGATGCCGTAACACGTCTTTGATATCAATATTTCAAAAATCTGTGATCGAAATCATATTTCTCCTCCGGGGACCTGAGATATACTGCTGATCTCCACTCAACTCTCTAACGGTTCAAGAGCGCCATCTGGTCGGCAGATCGGCCAACAGGAAGTGACGCGCCAAACAGGAAGTGCTCATCCATATTTCGTCCGGGCACTCACGATCGTTAGCCGGACTCCATCTCGACACACTGGATAATCAATCGCTCGCCCTAACTCAATAAACAACGTTATTTGGACGTATATAGTATTATACAACCTGGAAATGGTTCATCTAGATCAACATCCCATAATCGAAAACTGTCTACTCCAAGCTGATCGTCCAACGGCGCGAGGAAGATACGGTAAGATCCAGCGTTATTTTCTAACGTGTTCCATATAAACTGCTCTGATGATCATATGACCCACACTAGGTTAATGATATAACGTTACCCACGGAATTATAACCGACCCCTCGCCCATCCGGCCAACATCAGATGATACGTAGTAACTTCTAGAAGTACCTCCAGTTGAAATTTTTTATCTGGCACCGATCGCTACCAAACTGTATTTGATCATCAATATAATGCATTTGGGGCTATAAATCAAGTTCTGGAGAAAGCTGCAGAAAACGATAAAAACATACTTATACTTTAGACCATATTTTAGTATGAATATGTGAATGAAAAAGTATAACGTTGCTACACCCTGAACAATGGATATAGGACATTGAATGGGCCATAATAATGTCAATTTAGCAATATAATTTAAAAAGTTATAGCCCTGCAAAGAAGGGGAACTTCTCCATAGACAAATAGAGCTGGCTAGGGATGGTAAATTATGAATTTAACCATGGCGATCAAAGTGTTAATGCAACACTAGATTAAACCAACCAACCAGTCAACCACTAGATGGCAGAGGTCTACACTTTCCCTCCCTGTAGTGGCCTACCAACCAACCAGTCAACTGAATGCATGTCTTCATGTGTCTTTTTTGTTGGCTGTGGTTGGTGAATTTGACTAACTACTGAGTTAGTCTGCTATTCATTCATGTTAACTACTGAGTTAGTCTTCTATTCATTCATGTTAACTACTCAGTTAGTCTGCTATTCATTCATGTTAAGTCGTCCGCAAACAGGAACAAGTTGCAGTCACAAGCTGACGACATGTCATTTGCATAAATTAGGAACAGTAGCGGACCTAGTATGCTTCCTTGTGGAACACCACCAGTGTAACTACTGTAACTATTGACATGGATATACTGTAACTGTTGGCTATTGCATTTTAAAATCAATTCAGTTAAGTAGTTGTAGATAAAGGTTTGGTCTTTATGGCTTTGTGACTCTGGTTGTGAAGACACTCTTTATCGCTGCTTCACCAATAACTGACAACAAACAACATGCCTGTACTCCGTCTTAATCAGCTTTTCTTAGCTGACAACAAACAACATAAATGTACACCGTCTTAAAAGAAGCAACTATCCCTATTCAAAAGAAGCAACTACCTCCATTCAAAAGAAGCAACTACCCCCATTCAAAAGAAGCAACTACCCCCATTCAAAAGAAGCAACTACACCCATTCAAAAGAAGCAACTACCCCCATTCAAAAGAAGCAACTACATCCATTAAAAAGAAGCAAATACCTCCATTAAAAAGAAGCAACTACCCCCATTCAAAAGAAGCAACTACCCCCATTCAAAAGAAACAACTACCTCCATTCAAAAGAAGCAACTACCCCCATTAAAAAGAAGCAACTACCCCCATTAAAAAGAAGCAACTACCCCCATTCAAAAGAAGCAACTACCCCCATTATAAAGAAGCAACTACCTCCATTCAAAAGAAGCAACTACCCCCATTCAAAAGAAGCAACTACCCCCATTCAAAAGAAACAACTACCCCCATTCAAAAGAAGCAACTACCCCCATTCAAAAGAAGCAACTACCCCCATTCAAAAGAAGCAACTACCCCCATTCAAAAGAAGCAACTACCCCCATTCAAAAGAAACAACTACCTCCATTCAAAAGAAGCAACTACCCCCATTCAAAAGAAACAACTACCTCCATTCAAAAGAAGCAACTACCCCCATTCAAAAGAAGCAACTACCCCCATTAAAAAGAAACAACTACCTCCATTCAAAAGAAGCAACTACCCCCATTCAAAAGAAGCAACTACCCCCATTCAAAAGAAGCAACTACCCCCATTCAAAAGAAGCAACTACCCCCATTCAAAAGAAGCAACTACCCCCATTCAAAAGAAGCAACTACCCCCATTCAAAAGAAGCAACTACCCCCATTCAAAAGAAGCAACTACCCCCATTCAAAAGAAGCAACTACCCCCATTCAAAAGAAGCAACTACCCCCATTAAAAAGAAACAACTACACACATTAAAAAGAAACAACTACCCCCATTAAAAAGAAACAACTACCCACATTAAAAAGAAACAACTACCCCCATTAAAAAGAAACAACTACCCCCATTCAAAAGAAACAACTACCTCCATTAAAAAGAAGTAACTACCTCCATTAAAAAGAAGTAACTACCTCCATTAAAAAGAAGTAACTAACTCCATTAAAAAGAAGTAACTAACTCCATTAAAAATAAGCAACTACCCCCATTCAAAATATGTAACTACCCCCATTCAAAAGAAGCAACTACCCCCATTAAAAAGAAACAACTACCCACATTAAAAAGAAACAACTACCCCCATTAAAAAGAAACAACTACCCCCATTAAAAAGAAACAACTACCCACATTAAAAAGAAACAACTACCCCCATTAAAAAGAAACAACTACCCCCATTAAAAAGAAACAACTACCCACATTAAAAAGAAGTAACTACCTCCATTAAAAAGAAGTAACTAACTCCATAAAAAATAAGCAACTACCCCCATTCAAAAGAAACAACTACCCCCATTAAAAAGAAACAACTACCTCCATTAAAAAGAAGTAACTACCTCCATTAAAAAGAAGTAACTAACTCCATTAAAAATAAGCAACTACCCCCATTCAAAAGAAGCAACTACCCCCATTCAAAAGAAGCAACTACCCCCATTCAAAAGAAACAACTACCTCCATTCAAAAGAAGCAACTACCCCCATTCAAAAGAAGCAACTACCCCCATTCAAAAGAAGCAACTACCCCCATTCAAAAGAAGCAACTACCCCCATTCAAAAGAAGCAACTACCCCCATTCAAAAGAAACAACTACCTCCATTCAAAAGAAGCAACTACCCCCATTCAAAAGAAGCAACTACCCCCATTCAAAAGAAGCAACTACCCCCATTCAAAAGAAGCAACTACCCCCATTAAAAAGAAACAACTACCTCCATTAAAAAGAAACAACTACCTCCATTCAAAAGAAGTAACTACCTCCATTAAAAATAAGTAACTACATCCATTCAAAAGAAGCAACTACCTCCATTAAAAAGAAGCAACTACATCCATTAAAAAGAAGTAACTACCTCCATTCAAAAGAAGCAACTACCCCCATTAAAAAGAAACAACTACCTCCATTAAAAAGAAACAACTACCTCCATTCAAAAGAAGTAACTACCTCCATTAAAAATAAGTAACTACATCCATTCAAAAGAAGCAACTACCTCCATTAAAAAGAAGCAACTACCTCCATTAAAAAGAAGCAACTACATCCATTCAAAAGAAACAACTACCTCCATTCAAAAGAAACAACTACATCCATTCAAAATAAGTAACTACCTCCATTCAAAAGAAGCAACTACCCCCATTCAAAAGAAACAACTACCTCCATTCAAAAGAAGCAACTACCCCCATTCAAAGGCATATTAACATTGTCTGATTAGATGTGAAGGAGTCCTTAAGGTGTACTGTCCCTTTAAGAGTCCTCTGATGGGTTGAGGGAAAGGGCCCTCCATACCTCACTGATATCCCACCACTGCACACACATCAATATCTGCCCCCACACACACAAAATCAAAGAAATACACTTTTTCCGGCTCTCTTTATTCACACACACACGCATGCACACACACGCACGCACGCACACACACACACACGCTAAGCCCCAGTCCTCTTCCTCCATGGCATGGGGTGTCATATGTCTCTATCAAAGAGGTATTGTGAAGACAAGCTCGGTGGACACGCCCTCTTTTCCAAGACCAACCCATCTTCCAATAGGAGCAAAGTGCCCCCCCCCCCCCCCCCCCCCCCCAACTCCAGAGTGGGCTTAGTCATAAGGAGTAAGGGGACAAGTTCCACAGATGCTAGGAGAGATAAACACACACACACATACACTACACACGCACATACGCACACACACACACGCACGCACGCACACACACACACTCACACACACATACTTTCATTTACATCAACATTCCTAAGCTTTGTTTTTCCAGTGCCTTGGTTTGGTATCACTGGTTTATGAGTGAACAGAACGGTCCCTGAGCCCACTGGTCCAGCAGCAGCTCCTGTGAGTACAGAGATACAGAGACGCCTCACTTCTTCTGCAACAACATTTTGTGTTTCAATATATGCAATGAAAAATTATTTTGTCTGCAAAGAATGGAGGTAGTTGCTCCTTTTGAATGAGGGTAGTTGCTTCTTTAGTTGCTTCTTTTGAATGGGGGTAGTTGCCTTCTTTAGTTGCTTCTTTAGTTGCTTCTTTAGAATGAGGGTAGTTGCTTCTTTAGAATGGGGGTAGTTGCTTCTTTTGAATGAGGGTAGTTGCTTCTTTAGTTGCTTCTTTTGAATGGAGGTAGTTGCTTCTTTTGAATGGGGGTAGTTGCTTCTTTAGTTGCTTCTTTTGAATGAGGGTAGTTGCTTCTTTAGTTGCTTCTTTTGAATGGAGGTAGTTGCTTCTTTTGAATGGGGGTAGTTGCTTATTTTGAATGGGGGTAGTTGCTTCTTTAGTTGCTTCTTTTGAATGGAGGTAGTTGCTTCTTTTGAATGGAGGTAGTTGCTTCTTTTGAATGGAGGTAGTTGCTTCTTTTGAATGGGGGTAGTTGCTTATTTTGAATGGGGTAGTTGCTTCTTTAGTTGCTTCTTTTGAATGGAGGTAGTTGCTTCTTTTGAATGGGGGTAGTTGCTTCTTTTTAGGTGGGGAGACCACCCACATAAAATACCATGTTCCTGATTTTGGGGCAATTTTGAGATTTTTGTATAATGTTGCCCCTTTACATGTCTTCTTTCAAACTAGTGACAAGAAAATGTCAAAAAACACATTTAGTTTCTTATTTTGCTTCATTTAGCATGATTGCATCCATAAATTAATGGGGAAGTGCCTCATTTGC
>NC_140184.1:3498379-3566619 GCF_963971535.1 Notolepis coatsorum | reverse complement strand
AGAGAGAGAGAGAGAGAGAGAGAGAGAGAGAGAGAGAGAAGAGAGAGAGAGAGAGAGACTGTCTGCTGGTGTGGACAGCCTCATTTACCATAATGTACGTGATGTTATAGCCATAAGTAATATATTTATGTATTTTATATAGAAAAATATTTTATTGAATATGTACCATGTGAGGCGGCTAAGTGGCGCAGTGGGCAACGCCTTACAGTGTTAGGGGTGGGAGAGCTGGTGGGTGGGGATTGGACGTTGTGGACAGCGACTCCTACAGGTCGGTTGGTGCACCTGTACAGCAGAATCAGGAAGTGACGGGGGCAGCGTGAGCCTCCCACGCGTTACTCCTCGCCGCTGAGAGATCGAGCTGCTGCGGTGAAAAGATGCGACGGCTGCCTCTCGTGTACCGGAGGGACGTGATGCAAGGCTTCTGTCCTCACTGCAGCCGACCAGTGGGGAGGCACGGTCTAGCAACGTTCGGGGGGGAATTGAAGGGAGAATTGGCGAGGCGAAATTGGGATGGGAGAAAAATAGAAAAATAAGGGAGAAAAAGTGCATAAAAAAAAAAAAAAAAAATGTACCATGTTGTATGTATTACGAATAAGTACATAATATTACATATTCAAGTAATGTAAACCTTTAACGTTTTATAGTAGTGAGAACACAACTGCAATGGTTGTTGGTTCAACTCCTTGGTCTTGCCGTTTGTGTTGGACTTTTGCCGATACAATACGTACATGTATTACTTATGTCTATAACATAACGTACATCGTGTACCTTTTTTGCCTGCGGTCGATTAGTACTTTATTAACGTTTTCTCTTGCTTTAATTTGTTTGGCAGCAGGATATAATTTGAGCGCAGCGGCTTAGCGTTTCTCGACTCGTCTCACTGACCAACTAAATATATTAAACAACATCGTCCTAATGAGGCAGCGACATGGGGGGGGTCTGCACGGCGTGTTCCGGTACAGTAGTCCGTTAGTACAGTAGTCAGTTAGTACAGTAGTCTGTTAGTCTTTGTGTTCAGGAGTAATAATACGGAGTCACGGTGAAACGCAGCTCAGTCACGTTAAGAGGTTTAGTCCACTGGAGCGATGCCAAGAAGTCTGGTCCCAGGAGCTTTTACTCACATGAAGACACGTGGAGACGACAAGGGGACGCCCTGGGAACTCCCCCGCGTGGTGGACCTGTCCTGCTAAGTCTCTCTTTATGTGTGTAACAGGGGCCATCAGGAGGTCAGGGGTTAAGGGTTAGGGTGAGGGGAGGGGAGGGGTTGCAGCTGGCAACAAGTCTGGCAACGAGCTGTGATTGGCCGTTGCCTTGGTACTCCGGTATTTCCCTATTTCTCCTTTTGGGCAGAACATTATAATATTATTGTTTGTGAAAGAAGATGAAAACAAAGTGGGGACGCAGGGGGGGGGGGGGGGGGGGGGGGGCCCGTGTCTCCTGTCTGCCCTCCATGTTAAACACCTTATTACGTGTGTCTATGTTTACCTGTCTGTGTGTATTAACTCATTCCCCACCAACGACGAGTTTACTCGTCATTGGGCGCCAATCGCTGAACGCCAAACAGCGAGTTTTATCGTTATTTGATCGTTATTTCTTTTATTCGATATTTTTATTCATTACAGGCACACGGACTCGGGGTTAACATGGGGAATCATCCTGAGAATGCCAAAGTGCAATACCGGCCGCATCCAGCTAGACGGCGGGTATCGAGCACCCTTTGTAACCTTGTATCTTGGCCTGTGGAACGGCCAAATGTCTCGGGTTTCATTTTTCCTTGTCGGGCGAGGCGAACGGTTCTCCCGGTTCCATTGAAGCGCGTCAAATATCCCCGATCCATATGTTGTGGTGAATTAAGCTGTGGACCAAATGGACATTAGATTATACCAGATGGCGATCAAACAACTGGAATATTATTTTTGGAATATTCCCGATCACAGGTAAGGACGATTTGACGTCAATTTTAGCTTGATCCTGCAATGCTTTTTATACCGATCGGGCTGATAAGCGTTTTTAGTGTTCAATACGAATGCCGTTACTGACAATCAAATAATCATAAACGACCCCCCCCCCCCCCCCCCCGTTTCATGCATTCATGATGGAACATACTTATATTCACCACGGTATATACACGGGAACGTATGGATGGAAAAATGTATTATTTTTCACATATTGAACGATAGATAAGTGATGTCAAATGGGCCATAGTATTGTATCCATAGCTATAATATAGAATATAGTTATAGCTCTACAAACAAGGTGATGCATTCCTATGTGTCTGTGTGTATTAAGTGTGTGTGTTTCCCTGTCTGTGTGTATTAAGTGTGTGTGTTTCCCTGTCTGTGTGTATTAAGTGTGTGTGTTTCCCTGTCTGTGTGTATTAAGTGTGTGTGTTTCCCTGTCTGTGTGTATTAAGTGTGTGTGTTTTCCCTGTCTGTGTGTATTAAGTGTGTGTGTTTCCCTGTCTGTGTGTATTAAGTGTGTGTGTTTCCCTGTCTGTGTGTATTAAGTGTGTGTGTTTCCCTGTCTGTGTGTACGTGGTTCCCAGGGGGCCCTGTGCTACGCCGAGCTTGGCACCATGATCACCAAGTCGGGAGGGGAATACCCGTATCTGATGGAGGCCTTCGGCTCCGTCACGGCCTACCTCTACTCCTGGACCACCGTCATGGTCCTGAAGCCCTCCTCCTTCGCCATCATCTCCCTCAGCTTCGCAGAGTACGCCGCCACGCCGTTCTACCCAGGATGCACTCCACCCAGTCTCATCACCAAGTGTCTCGCTACTGCCGCCATATGTGAGTAGAGGATTCATTTAACAGACATGGATTAGAACCGGGGTCACATGGGAAGTGAAACATCTAGCGCTCCGCTATTAGGATGACTAGGGTTGGGCGGCTACGTGGCGTAGTGGGCAAGGCGCTCGCCACGAATGACGGAGACGCTGGGCTCGCCTGTTCGAGCCCAGCGCTCCACATTGCTTTCAGTTTAGCTGGTCGTTCGTACTAATACACATTGGCCGTATTAGGGGGTGGGAAACTGATGGGTGGGGATCGGGCGTTGTGGACAGCGACTCCTACAGGTCGGTTGGTGCGCCTGCGCAGTAGAATCAGGAAGTGTCGGGGGCAGCGTGAGCCTCCCACGCGTTACTCCTCGCCACTGAGAGATCGAGCTGCGCAGGTGAAAAGATGCGACTGCTGTTACCTCAAGTACCGGAGGGGACTTGTGCTATGTACGACTTAGTCCACATTGCAGCCGGCTTGTGGGAGGCAAGAAACAGCCTTCCTGACAGGGGAGGGTTGAATTGGATGATACGAAATTGGGATGGGAGAAAATATAGAAAATGGGAGAAAAAGTGGATAAAAAAAAAGGATGACTAGGGTTAGAGTTAGGGTTAGAGTTAGGGTTAGAGTTAGGGTTAGAGTTAGGGTTAGAGTTAGGGTTAGGGTTAGAGTTAGGGTTAGGGATAGAGTTAGGGTTAGAGTTAGAGTTAGAGTTAGAGTTAGGGTTAGAGTTAGGGTTAGGGTTAGAGTTAGAGTTAGGATTAGGGTTAGAGTTAGAGTTAGAGTTAGGGTTAGAGTTAGAGTTAGGGTTAGAGTTAGAGTTAGAGTTAGAGTTAGAGTTAGGATTAGGGTTAGAGTTAGAGTTAGAGTTAGGGTTAGAGTTAGAGTTAGGGTTAGAGTTAGAGTTAGAGTTAGAGTTAGAGTTAGGGTTAGGGTTAGAGTTAGGGTTAGGGATAGAGTTAGGGTTAGAGTTAGAGTTAGAGTTAGAGTTAGGGTTAGAGTTAGGGTTAGGGTTAGAGTTAGAGTTAGGATTAGGGTTAGAGTTAGAGTTAGAGTTAGGGTTAGAGTTAGAGTTAGGGTTAGAGTTAGAGTTAGAGTTAGAGTTAGAGTTAGGATTAGGGTTAGAGTTAGAGTTAGAGTTAGGGTTAGAGTTAGAGTTAGGGTTAGAGTTAGAGTTAGAGTTAGAGTTAGGGTTAGAGTTAGAGTTAGAGTTAGAGTTAGGGTTAAGGTTAAGGTACAGATACAATGGTCACTGTAGGGAGAAAGGGATCAGCTGCTGCAGCCACTGTTATTTCTCAGCATTTTGAAGTCGGCTGATTAAGCTCAGAGTAAAACAAAGCTCCCATCTCTCTCTAGCAGCTGCTGCCAGATCATTCCTTGTATTTTGGTGACGGCTGAAAACGAATTCCTCCCAGTGGCAGTGTTTCAAGTTCAAGTTTCAAGTTTCTTTAATAGTTGTCATACAGAAGTACAGAATACTTTCATACAAAATGCTTCTTACTGTTACGCTCCAGAGACTGTGCTAGACAAGATAGTATCAAATAACATAGTATAGCATGTAATTTAGAAGAAGAAAATGAGGTCACAGTGTTCGGTATAGACATATGTACAATGTTCTGAGTTATCATATAATATACAATACTATGCAGTGTACTAATGTACAGTACTATATAGTGCAAAGCAGAAATGGGATGAGGTACAATTTAGGTACAATTTACAGTAAGGTGTACGAGTTGTAGTGCAATCCTTCATCAATAAATATAAAGTGTGGGGAGTGGGTGCTACAGTGTGTTTGTTTAAAGTGAGTGTGTGCTATAAAGTGTGTGGAGTGGGTGCTACAGTGTGTTTGTTTAAAGTGAGTGTGTGCGTGTGGATGTGTGTGCTATGTGCGTTTGGTGGTTGTTGTTGTGTAGTGTTCATTGTTCATTGTTCGTTTAGCAGCCTGATGGCCTGGGGATAGAAGCTTCTTCTGAGTCTTTCTGTGCTCGCCTTGAGACTCCGGTATCGCTTGCCTGACCACAGCAGTTCAAAGAGGCAGTTGTTCGGGTGACTGGAGTCTTTAATGATTCTCTTAGCCTTGCCCTTGCAACGCTTGTTGTAAATGTTCTGGAGGGTGGGAAGCCCCCCTCCAATTGTGCGTTCAGCTGAACGTGTCACTCTTTGTAGTCTGCTTCGGTCTTGTGCAGTGCTATTCCCAAACCAGGAGGTGATGTTGCCAGTCAAGATGCTCTCTATTGTACATGAGTAGAAGTTCTTAAGGATCTTCTGACTGACTTGGAACTTCCTTAGGCGCCTGAGGAAGTAGAGGTGTTGTCGTGCCTTCTTCACAACACTGTCAATGTGTGTGGTCCATGTCAAGTCCTCGGATATGTAGGCTCCGAGGTACTTAAAGCTGTTGACTCTCTCAACCGGTGTCCCGTCGATGCTGAGGGGGCTGTAGTCCTTGACCCCGACCTCCTGAAGTCCACAATCATCTCCTTTGTTTTGCTGACATTCAGGGAGAGGCTGTTTTCCTGGCACCATCCCGCCAGGACCTTGACCTCTTCCAGGTAGGCCCTCTCGTCGTTGGCAGAGATCAGGCCCACCACCACTGTGTCGTCAGCAAATTTGATGATTGTATTGCTACTCCGCTGAGCCACACAGTCGTGTGTGTACAGGGAGTAGAGGAGGGGACTCAGAACACAGCCCTGGGGGGCCCCTATGTTGAGGGTGATGGATGAGGAGGTGCAGTTGCCTGCTCTCACCACCTGGGGTCTGTCAGTCAGGAAGTCCAAGACCCACTGGCAGAGGTCATAGTTCAAGCCCAGGTCCCTGAGCTTGGCTATGAGTATGGAGGGGACTATGGTATTGAATGCCGAGCTGTAGTCGATGAATAGCATTCTCACATAGTTCCCCTGCCTCTTGTCCAGGTGTGATGCTGCTGTGTGCAGCACATGGGCTATGGCGTCCTCCGTGGACCTGTTGGGGCGGTATGCAAATTGCAGGGGGTCCATGTTGATGGGGAGGGAGGAGCAGATGTAGCCCTTTACTAGCTTCTCAAAGCACTTCATGGCTATGGAGGTGAGAGCTACAGGGCGGTAGTCGTTGAGGCAAGCAGGCTTGGATTTTTTGGGTACAGGGATAATAGTGGACTTCTTCAGGCAGGTGGGGATGACAGCCTGTTCTAAGGACATATGTCAGTGAATACTGGGGCCAGTTGGTCGGCACAGACTTTTAGGACGCGGCCGGGGATGCCGTCCGGACCTGCTGCCTTCCTGATATTCACTTTTTTGAAGGTCCGCCTCACCTCATGCTCTGTTACCCTGAACACTGCGTCTCCATCAGCAGCCGACCCCCCCCCCCCCATTGCCGTGGCTTGTGGGCTGGTGTTGTTATTACCAGCATCAAACCTCGCATAGAAGGTATTGAGGTCATTTGCTAAGGAGATGTCACTGTTCAGTTTGAGGGAGGCGCCTTTGTAGTCTGTCATCGTTTTGAGCCCCTGCCACATAGCTCTAGAGTCAGCTTGTTCAAACTGGAGTTCAATTTTATCCCTGTAGCGCCGTTTGGCCTCTGTCACTGTCCTCCTTACGTTGTATCGCGCCACCTTGTGGTCATTCATGTTGCCTGCCACTAGGCCGTCGTTGTATGCTTTGGTGCGCTCTCTCAGAGCTTCACGGACGGATTTGTCTACCCAGGGTTTTTGATTTGGGTAAACTCTCATTTTGGTAGTGGGGATTGTTTCTTCCACCAAAGTACAAACATAGTCCAGCACTGTCTCCGTGTAGACATTAATGTTATCTGTGTCGCGGAACACGCTCCAGTCTGTGCAGTCAAACGCAGCCTGTAGCGTCTCCTCTGACGTCAAATCCCATTTCTGCACCTCTCGCGAGACTACAGGAGTACTTTTGATTCTCTGTTTGTACTTTGGTGAAAGAAAAATGGACGCGTGATCTGATTTACCAAAGCCACTATCAGAATGAGCCTTGTAGCCACCTTTAAATTGCGTGTAACAGTGATCTAGGATGTTACCGCCTCTGGTGTTGCAAGTCACATGCTGATAGAAGTCAGGTAATACCTTTCTCAGATTGGCGCTATTGAAATCACCCAGCACTAAAATGGCGGCGTTAACGTTCGCCGCTTGTATTCTATTTACCTCGTCGTGGAGTCTGGAGAGCGCGACGTTGTTACTGGCTTGCGGTGGAATATACACTCCGATCAGGACGATCGCCGTTAACTCCCTCGGGAGGAAGAAAGGACGACACTTGATGGTTATATATTCCAGGTCTGGGCAGCAGTGGTTGGATAATTCCTTCACGTTAGTTGGATCGCTCCAATTGTTGTTAAACATGAAGGCGATACCTCCTCCACGTTGTTTGCCGGACTCTGCTGTACGATCCTTGCGGTGGATGAAGAAGTGTTCGGCCGGTTGGATTGCGTGGTCTGGGACATCTGGCGTGAGCCACGTCTCGGTGAAGCAGAGAACGTTGCAGTCCCTAACGTCTCTTTGGTATTGAATCCTTGCTCGGATATCGTCCAGTTTATTGTCAATTGATTGTACATTGGCTAGCAATATACTGGGTAATGGCGTTCGGTGGCGTCTGGATCTCAGCCTGTTACGGATCCCAGCTCTCTTCCCACGCCGTCTGGTTCCTTTGTTCCTGGGATCAGGCTCTGGTCCCATTTTCCTGAGAATCTCCTCAGGCCATTGTTGCGGTTCGGAAAGCTGGTCCAGTGAGTAATCCAATCGGTAAGTTTCCCGTAATCCGATGTCTATAAGTGACTGACGGTCATACACATTAAATGCACCTACTGTTGGTACAGACAAAACTCTTAAAACTATAAATATTAACAAAAGTAAGCACAGTCTCGACGGAGCGAACAGAAAGGCAGCCGGTCGGAGCAGCGCCATTCTCATCTCAGTGTGATGTTAGTGCTGTAATAATGCACTATTGCATGAGTGATATGACTCATATTGTACCATAACTACATGATATGACTCCTACTATACCATAACTACATGATATGACTGCTCCTATTGTACCATAACTACATGATATGACTCTACTGTACCATCACTACATGATATGACTCCTACTATACCATAACTACATGATATGACTCTACTGTACCATAACTACATGATATGACTCCTATTGTACCATAACTACATGATATGACTCCTACTGTACCATAACTACATGATATGACTCCTACTGTACCATAACTACATGATATGACTCCTATTGTACCATAACTACATGATATGACTCCTACTGTACCATAACTACATGATATAATTCTACTGTACCATAACTACATGATATGACTCCTATTGTACCATAACTACATGATATGACTCCTACTGTACCATAACTACATGATATAATTCTACTGTACCATAACTACATGATATAATTCTACTGTACCATACAGTAACTACATGATATGATTCCTATTGTACCATAACTACATGATATGACTCCTATTGTACCATAACTACATGATATGATTCATGGTGTACCATAACTACATGATATGATTCATGGTTAAATCTTGTAATTCATGCACAAAAAATATAAAAAATGTCAGCAAATCTCAGTTCATTTCGGGAAAAATGAGTGTTGACTCATGGCCCAGAGAATAGTTATTGCAGCTTTAAAGGTCCAATATTTTGTCTTTTTTCATCTTTTTCTATAATAATAATAATAATAATAATAATAATAATAATTATTAATAATTCTGAACAGGTTGACGAGGCTTGCTAGTCTGAAAACCTTTTTCAGGTATTAACCCTGTAATAACCCTGACCACATGGCTAGGAGTGCCTATGTAACCCCCCCCCAGCACCTAAACAAATTTCCTCCTTGTGTTGTTTCAGTGCTTATCGTCCTGGTCAACTGTCTCAGTGTCCAGCTGGCCAGTTACATCCAGAACTTCTTCACTGCAGCCAAACTGCTCATCATCATCATCATAGTGGTGGCTGGCATCGTTCTGATGGCCCAAGGTGAGTGGCTCCCAGGTGGTGGCCCCTGGGGAGAGTCACGCTGGACGGGTTCAGCACACAGAGAGCATATCTACCACAGGGTGTGCAGGGAGATAACCAGACAGAGAGACAGAGACACAGAGACAGATACACAGAGACAGATACACAGAGAGAGAGACAGAGACAGATACACAGAGACAGAGACAGAGAGAGAGACGGATACAGATACAGATACACAGAGAGAGAGACAGAGACAGATACACAGAGAGAGAGAGACAGATACACAGAGACAGAGAAACAGAGACAGAGAGAGAGACAGAGACAGATACACAGAGAGAGAGACAGAGACAGATACACAGAGAGAGAGAGACAGATACACAGAGACAGAGACACAGAGACAGAGACAGATACACAGAGAGAGAGACAGATACACAGAGACAGAGAGAGAGACAGAGACAGATACACAGAGAGAGAGACAGATACACAGAGACAGAGACACAGAGACAGAGAGAGAGACAGATACAGATACACAGAGAGAGAGACAAAGACAGATACACAGAGAGAGAGACAGATACACAGAGACAGAGACACAGAGACAGAGAGAGAGACAGATACACAGAGACAGAGACACAGAGACAGAGACAGATACACAGAGAGAGAGAGACAGATACACAGAGACAGAGACAGAGAGAGAGACAGATACAGATACACAGAGAGAGAGACAGATACAGATACACAGAGGGCCATATTTCCCTGAATATATATGCAAATGCAGGCATAAGCTCAGGGCGCATTTAGGTTTGTCCAATTTCTTTTTGGTAATTTAGTGACCAGAGATGTAAACAATATACCTGGGTTGGATTAGGAGGAATACTAATGTCTTACCTTACCTTACCTTACCTTACCTTACCTTACCTTACCTTACCTTACCTTACCTTACCTTACCTTACCTTACCTTAATAATAATAATAATAATAATGACTTGGATTTATATAGCACTCTTCATGGCACCCAGAGCGCTTCACAGAGTCCATTATTCGTTCATACACAGTCATACCGGTGGTGGTAAGCTACAACCTTACCTTACCTTACCTTCTGTGCCAACAGCTGCTCATGATTACAGATCATATGAACAGGTTTATATTAATTTATTACATTTTATGTCAAAAGGTACATTGTCAATATGTTGTAGTTTTTCTCTTATTTTTTCTTTTTGATTTTTTACTTTAACGGTTTTCATGTGATCAAATACATCCATTCTATAAAAAAAAAGCCAGAAAACATAAAAAATAAATACATCAACAGCTGTATCATCTATACCTTATACCTTATATTGGATAGAGGAAGGGCTCAATGGGGTCTATAGTGCCTCATCTCTCCCTTATATTAATTAGTGCTGTCAATAGATTAATTTTTTTATTAATTAATCTCACAATTTTCTGTAATTAATATAGATTCATCTAGATTAACAATAGCATTTTTCTACTTAAGACCGAAGCTTGTAACAGATATTTACTTGAGTAAAATCATGGAATTAATGTAAAATCAACACAAAGAAAGTATATTTAGATTCAAAGACTATTTGAATAGCTTTCTTTGAATACAGTTTCTCTCCTGTGAAATACAAATGTTCAACAAAACCATCAACATTTACTCAGCTAGACCTCTTTATTATATCCGCAACGCTAAGATTGAAGATGTTGCACTCTATCTAATCTAGATTCATTTATTTGAATGCTCTAAATAATTTTAATTAATCTCCAAAATTAAAGCATTAATTTTGACAGCCCTAATATTAATACATCATACACATGGATTCAGACCAAGCAACTCATTCAGACCATTATCCTCAACAGTATTCAAGGTATGTATCTAGTTTTATCTTCAACAGTATTCAAGGTATGTATCCGGTTTTCTCCTCGACAGTATTCAAGGTATGTATCCGGTTTTCTCCTCGACAGTATTCAAGGTATGTATCCGGTTTTCTCCTCGACAGTATTCAAGGTATGTATCCAGTTTTATCTTCAACAGTATTCAAGGTATGTATCCGGTTTTCTCCTCGACAGTATTCAAGGTATGTATCCAGTTTTATCTTCAACAGTATTCAAGGTATGTATCCGGTTTTCTCCTCGACAGTATTCAAGGTATGTATCTAGTTTTATCTTCAACAGTATTCAAGGTATGTATCTAGTTTTATCTTCAACAGTATTCAAGGTAGGTATCCAGTTTTATCCTCGACAGTATTCAAGGTATGTATCCAGTTTTCTCCTCGACAGTATTCAAGGTATGTATCCAGTTTTATCCTCGACAGTATTCAAGGTATGTATCCAGTTTTATCCTCGACAGTATTCAAGGTATGTATCCGGTTTTATCCTCGACAGTATTCAAGGTATGTATCCAGTTTTATCCTCGACAGTATTCAAGGTATGTATCCGGTTTTATCCTCGACAGTATTCAAGGTATGTATCCAGTTTTATCCTCGACAGTATTCAAGGTATGTATCCGGTTTTATCCTCGACAGTATTCAAGGTATGTATCCAGTTTTATCCTCGACAGTATTCAAGGTATGTATCCAGTTTTCTCCTCGACAGTATTCAAGGTATGTATCCGGTTTTATCCTCGACAGTATTCAAGGTATGTATCCGGTTTTATCCTCGACAGTATTCAAGGTATGTATCCGGTTTTATCCGCGACAGTATTCAAGGTATGTATCCAGTTTTATCCTCGACAGTATTCAAGGTATGTATCCAGTTTTCTCCTCGACAGTATTCAAGGTATGTATCCGGTTTTATCCTCGACAGTATTCAAGGTATGTATCCGGTTTTATCCTCGACAGTATTCAAGGTATGTATCCAGTTTTCTCCTCGACAGTATTCAAGGTATGTATCCAGTTTTATCCTCGACAGTATTCAAGGTATGTATCCAGTTTTCTCCTCGACAGTATTCAAGGTATGTATCCGGTTTTATCCTCGACAGTATTCAAGGTATGTATCCGGTTTTATCCTCGACAGTATTCAAGGTATGTATCCAGTTTGCTTTCCCCCTCCAGCCGCTGGCTGATGGTGTTGCCTCCTCCTCGGCCTGTGAAGGTTGAGAAAGCGGTGCTCGGTACTCAGGGAAACTCCTCTTCCTTCCTCGATAACAAACACACATTCTGTTCTGTTTCTGTGGACACATGAGTCCACAGGTCGGATCTAGAGAACTGATGAAACCGTTGCTTTGTTCCTCAGTAGGTACAGACAGTGCAGCCTCCCCTCTGTGTTCTGTGACTGTTTTCTGCTGGTTTCCAGGTAACGTAGAGAATCTCCAGAACTCCTTTGATGGCGCTTCCACCTCATTTGGGACCATTGGCCTGGCGTTTTACAACGGACTCTGGGCTTATGACGGCTGGTAACGCAGTATTTTGTTTTCACACTGGTGGCCATTGTACCAATACACTGCAATTGTGGTGTTTCATGGGTTGTCGGTGAAATGGACACAGAGACACTTGAAATGCTTTTCTTTCAGGAATCAACTAAATTTCATCACAGAAGAGCTGAAAGATCCTTACAGGTGAGATAAACTGAAGACGCTCCAATCCAAAGTTGTGCAGATTTTATAACCCTGTAAACAAGCAAACTATCAAAACCCTGTAAGCAAACATTTGTATTTAAAAGGAAATGCCCTTTCTGGAAAGCAATATTTGAGGTCAATCGATGGTGATACAAATACATCTTGATACGTTTAAGCTTGTTGCGCCCTCTACTGGTTCAATTAGGAAGTGACATGTGTATTTTCTTTATCGACGATGTCATACGTGTGGGAATCCTGCCGCATTTGGGGCAATATGGTATTCTAGTAACTGAGTTTACCAGCTGTAAACACAAGACATCCAGGCCTACTGGTGAATCCCAGTGGTGAAATGCTTTTGATACCATAAGGCCTTTGGCTGCTGGGTGAGAAGTTGGAGGCGATGCAGGTAGAGGCCCCCCTGGTGTCCTGGGTTGTTGACTATCTGACGGGCAGACCACAGTACGTGCGCCTACGGAGCTGTGTGTCAGACAGACTGGTCAGCAACACCGGGGCCCCGCAGGGGACAGTCCTCTCTCCCTTCCTCTTCACTGTCTACACCAATGACTTCCACTATCGGTCAGAGTCCTGCCACCTTCAGAAGTTTTCTGATGACTCTGCGATAGTGGGATGTATAAAGGACAGTGACGAGAGGGAATACCGGGAACTGGTAGTGGACTTCGTCACATGGTGCGATAAAAACCACCTGCAGCTAAATGTGGCGAAGACCAGGGAACTGGTGGTGGAGCTGGGGAGGAGGAGGAGTGCACCTGTGACCCCCATTTCAATCAGGGGAGTCGAGGTAGACATGGTTGAGGAGTACAAATACCTCAGTGTGCACATCGACAACAAACTGAACGGGTCAAAACACGCAGAGGCACTCTACAAGAAGGGCCAGAGCCGACTCTACTTCCTCAGAAGGCTGAGATCCTTCAATGTCTGTACAAGGATGTTGAGGATGTTTTATGAGTCGGTGGTGGCGGGCGCCTTCTTTGTACACTGTGACCTGCTGGGGCAGCGGACTGAGAGCAGGGGACACAAACAGGCTGGATAAGCTGGTCAGGAAGGCCAGTAGCGTGGTTGGGGTGGAGCTGGACTCCCTAGCGAGGGTGGCGGAGAGGAGGAGCCTTGCTAAACTCCAGGCCATCAGGGAAAACCCCTCCCACCCACTACACACAGACTTGGCTGACAGGAGGAGCATGTTCAGTGCTAGGCTCACACTACCTAAATGCAGCACTGAACGGCACAGGAAGTCCTTCATTCCAACAGCCATCATACTTTATAATGCATCACTGACACAGAGTGACAGTTACCATCTTCCTGGACTCTTACTTTTGAAACAGCACTGTGCTATATTATATTACACCTACTGTAGACCTCAGTATATTTTTACTGTACTTATTTACTGTATATTTTATTCCATTTTTATTCTATTTGATTCTACTTTTATCTTAGGCAATTTGATTTGTTTTGTTATTCTTATTCGTGACCTGTTCTGTTTAAATGTTTAATGTTGAGCGATTTGCAGTGTCAAATTTCCCTCGGTATAATAAAAGTATTTCTATTCTATTCTATTCTATTCTATTCGAACGTGAGCCTTCATGCATGGAAACAAAAACAAAGAAACCCTCATTCTCTTCTCCTCAGCACTATCCGCATATCTGCTAAAATAATTGAGACACAGAAAGACGGAACGTTTTTCTTCCACGTGAACCTAACGGTTTTACTTCCGAATGTGTGCCGTGCACAGCAGTGGATCTCACTGGTTTACAAATTCTGAACTAAACCAACATCCGGAAACGTATCACCTTTGTCCAAATGGGTTGATTGTGCTAACGAGGTTAATGAGGTTAACGAGGTTAATGAGGTTAATGAGGTTAATGAGGTCAGCGAGGTCAACGAGGTCAACAAGGTTAACAAGGTCACCAGAACTACCTGGAACATCTCTCTTTAACCCTTTCACTGCCACACTACAGAATGTTAACCCTTTACTATCACACTACCGACGGTAACCGTTCTGTAGTGTGGCAGTGAGAGGGTTAACTTGCTGTTGTGTGGCAGTGAAAGGGTTCACTTTCTGTGTATTTTCGCAGTGAAAGGGTTAACCGTTTGGTAGTGCGGCAGTGAACGGGTTAACCTTCTGTAGTGGTGCAGTGAAAGGGTTAACCTTCTGTGTATTGTCACAGTGAAAGGGTTAACCGTTTGGTAGTGTGGCAGTGAAATGGTTAACCTGCTGTTGGTGGTAGTGAAAGGGTTACCCTTCTGTGTATTGTCGTGGTAAAAGGGTTAACCTTCTGTGTATTGTCGCAGTTAAAGGGTTAACCTTCTGTGTATTGTCGCAGTGAAAGAGTTAACCTTCTGTGTATTGTCGCAGTGAAAGGGTTAACCTTCTGTGTATTGTCGCAGTGAAAGGGTTAACCTTCTGTGTATTGTCGCAGTGAAAGGGTTAACCGTTTGGTAGTGCGGCAGTGAAAGGGTTACGGCGCCCCCTGCTGGCAGCAGTATTCCTGACAGAACAGTGACATGGTATTATTCTGTACTTGGTATCATGGCGTAAAACTCAGGGTCGGTCAAAGTCAACCAGCACCTGCTGACGGCTCTGACCCTTTAGCTCAGCTGGTTAGTGTAAACTACAGTCAACCAGCACCTGCTAACGGGTCTGACCCTTCAGCTCAGCTGGTTAGTGTAAACTACAGTCAACCAGCACCTGCTAACGGGTCTGACCCTTCAGCTCAGCTGGTTAGTGTAAACTACAGTCAACCAGCACCTGTTAACCTCTGACCCTTTAGCTCAGCTGGTTAGTGTGAACTACAGTCAACCAGCACCTGCTGACGGCTCTGATCCTTTAGCTCAGCTGGTTAGTGTAAACTACAGTCAACCAGCACCTGCTAACGGGTCTGTCCCTTTAGCTCAGCTGGTTAGTGTAAACTACAGTCAACCAGCACCTGCTAACAGGTCTGACCCTTTAGTTCAGCTGGTTAGTGTAAACTACAGTCAACCAGCACCTGCTAACGGGTCTGACCCTTTAGCTCAGCTGGTTAGTGTAAACTACAGTCAACCAGCACCTGCTAACGGGTCTGACCCTTTAGCTCAGCTGGTTAGTGTAAACTACAGTCAACCAGCACCTGCTGACGGCTCTGACCCTTTAGCTCAGCTGGTTAGTGTAAACTACAGTCAACCAGCACCTGCTAAGGCTCTGACCCTTTAGCTCAGCTGGTTAGTGTAAACTACAGTCAACCAGCACCTGCTAACCTCTGACCCTTTAGCTCAGCTGGTTAGTGTAAACTACAGTCAACCAGCACCTGCTGACGGGTCTGACCCTTTAGCTCAGCTGGTTAGTGTAAACTACAGTCAACCAGCACCTGCTGACGGGTCTGACCCTTTAGCTCAGCTGGTCAGTGTAAACTACAGTCAACCAGCACCTGCTGACGGCTCTGACCCTTTAGCTCAGCTGGTTAGTGTAAACTACAGTCGACCAGCACCTGCTGACGGCTCTGACCCTTTAGCTGAGCTGCTTCCTGCGGCCGCCTGTGGATCCTATGGTCCCAGGTTCAAATCCACTCGCTTATATTGCTATTTTCCTATGGTAGTGACCAAATAATTTGTACCATCGGCACCATGATTTTAAGTGGATTATATACCTGGTGTTATTTAAGGATAAAAGTGGTACCATGGCAACCCATGACTTTTCCCATGGGTGTACCATGGTAAGTTATTTATACAAAAAACATCAATCAATATATATCAATCAATCAATCAATCAATCATACAACGAATCAGACGGTTTACCATCAAACACCAGGATGCTCTTTTTCTCTTCTTATTTGATCAACTTCGATAAAGGAGCTATATTTGTACAAAGAAATGTTACAAAACATCATATGTGTCCGTTTCTCTGCCCTCTCTCCTAACATGATTGGTCGGCTGGAACACGTGACCAGGAACCTGCCGCTGGCCATCCTGATTGGCATCCCCCTGGTGTCGGTCTGCTACGTGATGGTGAACGTGGCCTACTTCACCGCCATGTCTCCCACCGAGCTGCTGCAGTCTCCCGCCGTCGCCCTGGTGAGGAGGGCGCGGTAGTTAATAATGGCATGTTGTCATGACCGCTGCAAATAGACAGACAATATCATTTGTCCGCTTCTTTTATCTTTTTTTTTGAAGGCCAATACATTTTCATAATCAGTGATAATCTATGCATAATCCAATGTAGATGGATGAGTCGACAGCAAAACATTTTAAGTTCGACTCTTCTCTGAGTATTATCTTTGCGTCGGACGAGACAGACATCTGTGTGTGTGTGTGTGTGTGTGTGTGTGTGTGTGTGTGTGTGTGTGTGTGTGTGTGTGTGTGTGTGTGTGTGTGTGTGTGTGTGTGTGTGTGTGTGTGTGTGTGTGTGTGTGTGTGTGTGTGTGTGTGTGTGTGTGAGAGAGAATGGGTCCTACGTGTGTATGTATCATTAAAGGTTACAATACTGGGCGCGTGTGTGTGCGTGTTCGTGTGTGCATGTGCGTGTGTGTGAACATATTTGTTCTCATTTGGATATTTGGATATATAAAAAACTGTACTTTTACTTTATTTTTCATTATTTGTTATATTATATTAAGGAAGGGCTTGATAAGTTGTTTTACTTCCCCCTGTTCCTTCTCGAACATTTATTGTATGGAAATAGTTTATTTAATAATTTTTTTATTCTTTATTATTATCTTTTCCCCCCTTCTTTTTCCGTTTTTCTTCCATCCCAATGTTAGTCATTATGCCAATTCCCAATCCCCTTCCTGGTCGTTGCGCACTCTACCCCCTACTGTCGGTCCGGGAGGGCGGAGACTATCACATGCTTCCTCCGACACACATGTGTACCCGGCCCACCGCTTCTTTTCACCTGGCAGCGCGGACTCTCACTGGGAGAGTGTAACGTGTGGAAGGTCACACTACCTCTCCTAGATCCTTCCCTCGCTGTGCAGGCGCCCCGACCGAACTGTAGGAGTCGCTGTTTTACAATGACCAGGACCCACCCTCGCCGGGTTTCCCACCCTCCAACACGGCCAATTGTGTTAGTATGGACAGTCGGCCAACCCGGAAGCACCACAGCTGGATTCGATCCCACTGTCTCTGTGGTGGTAGGCAGACGCTTAGTCTGCTGCGCTACCCTGCCGCCCTTACCTTTTTGTTTTTTAAGCTTGTTTTATGTTTCTATGTTCGAGACAAATACAAATCAAATCAAATGTTGAAGTGTCCTTGACATGACTTAACCCCTAACTGCTCCCCTTGATGAGCAGGCCGGCACCTTGCATGGTCGCCTCCGCCGTCGGGGTGTGAATGTGTGAGTGAGTGGGTGGATGTGAGGAACACATTGTAAAGCGCTCCAAGTCCAATACTGACTGACTCTACCCCCCCCACCCCCCCCCCCCTCCCCGCCCAGACGTTTGGAGACAGGGTGCTGTACCCCATGTCCTGGCTGGTGCCTCTGTTCGTGGTCTTCTCCACGTTCGGCTCGGCTAACGGCAGCTGCTTCACCGCTGGCAGGTAACAGAAGGAATGAGTATGAATGTATCAGTTAAGTAAGGGATAATGTATGGCTACGAGGTCGTTGTCGCAAAATAATTGACCGACACAGAGTTTAGAACACCGAGGCGCCTCGCAGAGGTGTTCTAAACGTAGTGAAGGTCAATTATTTTGCGACAATGACCGAGTATAGGCTATACATTATCCCGCTTATTACATGGCTAACTTACTAACTGTCAGCCCAAATAAAGTGATTATTATTATCGGCAGCCGGCAGGTCTGTGGTCTGATTGCATGATACAGTGTGTGTCAGTGGGCTTGATTGGTCCAGCTGCGCACATCGGTCATTATTGTTCGGCAGAGGTCCGTTATCGAGTAATATCGGATCTCTGACGAGCGCTATTGACCAATCACAAGCAAGCATTTCGGCGAATGTGAAAACGCCATGTAATAATATATAATAATATATAATAATTAATTATATAACAATAAAATAGTTGTTCAGTCTCAGTCAGTCTCAGTCTCAGTCTCTCAGTCTCAGTCTCTCAGTCTCAGTCTCTCAGTCTCTCAGTCTCAGTCTCTCAGTCTCAGTCTCTCAGTCTCTCAGTCTCTCAGTCTCTCAGTCTCTCAGTCTCTCAGTCTCAGTCTCTCAGTCTCAGTCTCTCAGTCTCTCAGTCTCTCAGTCTCTCAGTCTCTTAGTCTCTTAGTCTCTTAGTCTCTCAGTCTCTCAGTCTCAGTCTCAGTCTCTCAGTCTCTCAGTCTCAGTCTCTCAGTCTCTCAGTCTCTCAGTCTCTCAGTCTCTCAGTCTCTCAGTCTCTTAGTCTCTCAGTCTCTCAGTCTCTTAGTCTCTCAGTCTCTCAGTCTCTCAGTCTCAGTCTCTCAGTCTCTCAGTCTCTTAGTCTCTTAGTCTCTCAGTCTCTCAGTCTCTCAGTCTCTCAGTCTCTCAGTCTCTCAGTCTCTCAGTCTGTCTCTGAATACTTCCCGCTCTTGCGTCTCCCCTCCCCTCAGGCTGACCTACGTGGCCGGCAGGGAGGGGCACATGGTGAAGATCTTATCCTACATCAGTCTGAAGCGCTTCACCCCGGCCCCTGCTCTCATCTTCAACGTAAGTTTAGCCGTCTCCTTGTACAGTAGACTCTTTAGTCCAACAGCCAGTAGGACAGTTGTTGAGATGCTCTGGTCCAACGGCCTGTTAGCCCCTTTCGTGACTGTGATGCACCTGGTCAACACTGCTTTATTTCCGGAGTTGGGTGCCTGATGCGCCTGGGTTGTGACCACGCGTCGTTTTGAACAGTGTTGACCAGTTTATAAAACATTTTTAAAATGTTTATTAGCAACGCAGAGCTTTCAAACCCTAGCGTTTGTCCGTCTGAAACCCTCGTGCAACTGTGAGTACCTTTGACATGTCTCTGCGATACTTGTACGAGAAGCGTTTTTGACAGAGAAAAGCGAGACAGACTTAATTGTAGGAATTTTACATGGTTGGACAAGGGACTGTGTGTTCACTCTGTGCATCACAGTCACGAAAGGGGCTAACTGGCCGTTGGACAGTTGTTGAGATGCTCTGGTCCAACATTATATTATATTATATACTGTTAATATGTTATTCTCCTCTCCCTTGCCCTCTCCCTTACCTCTTGTAAAAAAAGAAATTGTTCTTGTTATTGACTTGTGTCAATCTTCCATGTTTTCGCTATAGTGTCTGCCTTATGTCTCTGTTCCTGTTTTGTAGTTTATTTTCTAGACCATGTTTACATGTATTTAGTTCATATTCTTTATGGACAATGAGATGGGAGTGGAACTTTGTACAAGCCCTTTGGGCTTCGTTCCCTCCTAGCACTGTTTTTTTTTTTTATAATGTTCTAAATTAATTAAATTAACTAAACTAAACAGCCAGTAGGACAGTTGTTCAGACTCCCTGGTCTAACAGCCAGTAGGACAGTTGTTCAGACTCCCTGGTCTAACAGCCAGTAGGACAGTTGTTCAGACTCCCTGGTCCAACAGCCAGTAGGACAGTTGTTCAGACTCCCTGGTCTAACAGCCAGTAGGACAGTTGTTCAGACTCCCTGGTCCAGCAGCCAGTAGGACAGTTGTTCAGACTCCCTGGTCCAGCAGCCAGTAGGACAGTTGTTCAGACTCCCTGGTCCAACAGCCAGTAGGACAGTTGTTCAGACTCCCTGGTCTAACAGCCAGTAGGACAGTTGTTCAGACTCCCTGGTCCAGCAGCCAGTAGGACAGTTGTTCAGACTCCCTGGTCTAACAGCCAGTAGGACAGTTGTTCAGACTCCCTGGTCCAGCAGCCAGTAGGACAGTTGTTCAGACTCCCTGGTCTAACAGCCAGTAGGACAGTTGTTCAGACTCCCTGGTCTAACAGCCAGTAGGACAGTTGTTCAGACTCCCTGGTCTAACAGCCAGTAGGACAGTTGTTCAGACTCCCTGGTCTAACAGCCAGTAGGACAGTTGTTCAGACTCCCTGGTCCAGCAGCCAGTAGGACAGTTGTTCAGACTCCCTGGTCCAACAGCCAGTAGGACAGTTGTTCAGACTCCCTGGTCTAACAGCCAGTAGGACAGTTGTTCAGACTCCCTGGTCCAGCAGCCAGTAGGACAGTTGTTCAGACTCCCTGGTCTAACAGCCAGTAGGACAGTTGTTCAGACTCCCTGGTCTAACAGCCAGTAGGACAGTTGTTCAGACTCCCTGGTCCAACAACAGCCAGTAAGACAGTTGTTCAGACTCCCTGGTCCAGCAGCCAGTAGGACAGTTGTTCAGACTCCCTGGTCTAACAGCCAGTAGGACAGTTGTTCAGACTCCCTGGTCTAACAGCCAGTAGGACAGTTGTTCAGACTCCCTGGTCCAACAACAGCCAGTAGGACAGTTGTTCAGACTCCCTGGTCCAGCAGCCAGTAGGACAGTTGTTCAGACTCCCTGGTCTAACAGCCAGTAGGACAGTTGTTCAGACTCCCTGGTCCAACAACAGCCAGTAGGACAGTTGTTCAGACTCCCTGGTCCAGCAGCCAGTAGGACAGTTGTTCAGACTCCCTGGTCTAACAGCCAGTAGGACAGTTGTTCAGACTCCCTGGTCTAACAGCCAGTAGGACAGTTGTTCAGACTCCCTGGTCCAGCAGCCAGTAGGACAGTTGTTCAGACTCCCTGGTCTAACAGCCAGTAGGACAGTTGTTCAGACTCCCTGGTCTAACAGCCAGTAGGACAGTTGTTCAGACTCCCTGGTCCAACAACAGCCAGTAGGACAGTTGTTCAGACTCCCTGGTCCAGCAGCCAGTAGGACAGTTGTTCAGACTCCCTGGTCTAACAGCCAGTAGGACAGTTGTTCAGACTCCCTGGTCTAACAGCCAGTAGGACAGTTGTTCAGACTCCCTGGTCTAACAGCCAGTAGGACAGTTGTTCAGACTCCCTGGTCTAACAGCCAGTAGGACAGTTGTTCAGACTCCCTGGTCTAACAGCCAGTAGGACAGTTGTTCAGACTCCCTGGTCTAACAGCCAGTAGGACAGTTGTTCAGACTCCCTGGTCTAACAGCCAGTAGGACAGTTGTTCAGACTCCCTGGTCTAACAGCCAGTAGGACAGTTGTTCAGACTCCCTGGTCCAGCAGCCAGTAGGACAGCAAAATAGTTGCTGTCATCTTGTATTTGAGATTTTATTTTATTTTATTTTATTTGATTATGGATCCCCATTAGCTGGTGCCATAGCAACCAGCTAGTCTTCCTGGGGTCCACACAAAAAAAACATACAAAAACAATTATTATTGCAAAACAAAATTATTAAAAGTCAGTACTCAACACACAATGCATAATGAAACTAACAATTAAGATTGCTAAAATTACATGCAAGCACAGAAACAGAACACAAAAATGTTTAACTAAATACTTTACAGTGTTAAATACAATTTAAGATTATTTTAAAAAGTCAATCTACTGTAAATGCAGCAGAGGTTTTGAGGCAGGTTATTCCAAAGAGTTAATGCTCTAAAACTAATGGGAGATGTTGCTCCTCGGCCTGATGTGTTCCTGTTACTTCCTTCCTCTCAGGGTCTTCTGGCTGTTTGCTACATCGTCCCGGCCGACATCAACACCCTCATCAACTACTTCAGCTTCGCCCAGTGGGCTTTCTACGGCCTGACGGCTCTGGCTCTCATTGTCATGCGCTTCACCAGGAAGGAGCTCCACAGACCGGTCAAGGTGAGGCAACAACAACACAGTCAAGGTGAGTCAACAACAACACAGTCAAGGTGAGTCAACAACAACAACAACACAGTCAAGGTGAGTCAACAACAACAACAACACAGTCAAGGTGAGGCAACAACAACACAGTCAAGGTGAGGCAACAACAACACAGTCAAGGTGAGTCAACAACAACAACAACACAGTCAAGGTGAGGCAACAACAACACAGTCAAGGTGAGTCAACAACAACACAGTCAAGGTGAGTCAACAACAACACAGTCAAGGTGAGTCAACAACAACAACAACACAGTCAAGGTGAGTCAACAACACAGTCAAGGTGAGTCAACAACAACAACAACACAGTCAAGGTGAGTCAACAACAACAACAACAACACAGTCAAGGTGAGGCAACAACAACACAGTCAAGGTGAGTCAACAACAACAACAACACAGTCAAGGTGAGTCAACAACAACAACAACAACAACAACACAGTCAAGGTGAGTCAACAACAACACAGTCAAGGTGAGTCAACAACAACAACAACAACAACAACAACAACAACAACACAGTCAAGGTGAGTCAACAACAACAACACAGTCAAGGTGAGTCAACAACAACAACACAGTCAAGGTGAGTCAACAACAACAGCACAGTCAAGGTGAGTCAACAACAACAACAACACAGTCAAGGTGAGTCAACAACAACAACAACAACAACAACACAGTCAAGGTGAGTCAACAACAACAACACAGTCAAGGTGAGTCAACAACAACAACACAGTCGAGGTGAGTCAACAACAACAACAACACAGTCAAGGTGAGTCAACAACAGTGATGCCGGTAACGCGTTACTAAGTAACGCGTTATTGTAATCTGATTACTTTTCCCCGAAAATAGTAATCTAACGCGTTAATCTTTAAAAGCCAGTAATCTGATTGCAGTTACTTGTCCAAGTGGCTGTGCATTACTATTTCGTTACTATCTCATCATAAATTCATAATGCAGGCGGAATGCAGTATTTTATTTCGTTTTCGACAGTCAAAAATACATTTTGAGCTGTTTTTCTTATTATTATTATGGAGTGACGTGGTGTGGCAGTGAAAGGGTTACACAAGAATGTGTCCCCGCGGCGTGACTGGACTCTCTGTCTGTGAGTGACTCTGCTTTGGCCCAATCACATTCCCCATCCACAGTCTGCGAATCAGAGGCAGAGTAGGGCGGGTCTTCACAGCACGTCATGTGACATATGCGCCAATCGTGTGACAGCAGGGCTCCGTTGTTATGTTCGTCTGAGAATTCCACCCCAAAAGTAAAACGCTTGTCTAAACGAAGTGAAACCGCAAGAAGACGTTTTGCGGTTTCTGTTCAGACTTCCACTCCAAAACGCTCGTTTAAACGTAGCCTCAGTCAAAATACTGTCTACCGCTAAAAACAGCACATCCAATTGCATTGAAAGCATCTGGAATCACAACACTAGGCGACGCTTCGAATAGGTACAGGAGGACTCGGAGGCCAGCCAAACAGCAAAAGAGAGATTGATTGATTGATTGATTGATTGAAAACTTTATTAACAGATTGCAGAATGGGTACAATACAGTACAGCTCAATACACACAATTGTTAAGGGGGATGCAGACCAGAGAAAGATTGTTTCTTTCCCTATTGATTAATGTATATTTGATGGTGGCAGAGCAAAAGCTCTTATTTGCCAGATTTACAGTTCATTTACATGTTAAAGAGAGACTGATTGTATGTTTATAGAGAGACATTTATAAAAACAATTTAATAGTTACAGTTGATATAATTGAATAGTTCAGCCTGCATTTGTTAGATGTGAATAGATACACTGGTGTTGTACAACCGCTGGCTGCTCTAATGCTGTGAGCATCATAGACTGTTGCTTTACCATACTTGATGGTACAGAAGCTGAAGCACTAGTTTAACAATTTACGTTATGTGCAGAGAAACAAGTTAAAAACTATTTATGCACTTTCAATAAAGCGTTTAAAAAAAACTGTTGGGGGAACGACGACGACTTCGTAACCTAGTTACTTTCAAAGATAATCAAGTAATCAGTAAAGTAACTTGGATTACTTTTTAAAGGAGTAATCAGTAATCAGTAATCGGATTACTTTTACAAGTAATCTGTGGCATCACTGGTCAACAACAACAACAACAACACAGTCAAGGTGAGTCAACAACAACAACAACAACAACAACAACAACAACAACACAGTCAAGGTGAGTCAACAACAACAACACAGTCAAGGTGAGTCGACAACAGCAACAACAACAACAACACGGTCATGGTGAGTCAACAACAACAACAACAACACAGTCAAGGTGAGGTAACAACAACAACAACACAGTCAAGGTGAGTCAACAACAACAACACAGCTCCTCTCTCACTCACCCCTTATTTGCCATTAATTAGCAATATATTAATGTACTTAAAGCACCAATCCATAATCTTTTTGACCATCTAAGTGTGGGATATATCCACATACATTGTTGAAGAGTTTGATTTGACAACATATTGCTGAGTAGGACAGTAGGCGAGTGTGTCAACAGTGTGTATACTATTTGATCAAAAAAGAGGATATGGAGAGAGCTTCAGGGTTCTTGTTTTGTTTCGGTAGGTGCTCTTTGGATTAAATCCGGGGTAGGATTCGTTATAGAAGAAAAGTTGAGATCCAAGGCAGCTCTACAATTTTAAAATGCCTTTATTAATTGGCTTACATTATTTAGAAAGTTTTAAAATACCGACATGTTTCGGCCTACACATGGCCTTCTTCAGGGTGTTGTAACTGTGACGAAACAAAACTGTAACTAGTGTGTATACTATGCTGAGAAGAAAGTCATAACCCTGACTGTACCACCGTTCACGTACAACAACTCTGCCTGGATAGATTGACTCACTCTCCGTATAATGTTAGCACTTGTTGAAGTCACAGACTGTGTCTGTCCTCGATATTGAAACATTTTCCAAACTATTTCTCTCGGAGGTGGAGCGGAATGGCAGCAGTAAGTGTGTAAAGAGCAGGGATGTAGCGATAGATAGGCCCCCAATGTTGTAACTTAATAGGCCAGGTTACATGATTAATGAGTTATTTTTCATGTATGTTAATATCGATTATTGTTTACATTTGAAAGCAAGGTTGGAAGAGTGTTTGTTTAAAGCCAAGAGATACTATTATTTACATTAGTCGCCACATTAGTTGGTAGAAATACAAGTCCCAGAATGCCTTGCGCCTAGTAACCTAGTAACCAGCTGTATCCATTTAGAGTGATTAAGTTGCCGACTGGAGCGAGCGTTTTTGTGAGTGAACTGACGAACTGTAATGTAACGTGCGCCGAAAGCTTCTACTGTATATAAAGGACAGCATATTGGAACCCGACGTTTGGACAATCTATTATTTTGGAAAGTAGTTATTCTACACCCCTGGTGGTGGCAGGCCTGCTGGTGCTGGCAGGCCTGGTGGTGGTGGTGGTGGTGGTGGCAGGCCTGGTGGTGGTGGTGGTGGCAGGCCTGGTGGTGGTGGCAGGCCTGGTGGTGGTGGTGGCAGGCCTGGTGGTGGTGGTGGCAGGCCTGGTGGTGGTGGTGGCAGGCCTGGTGGTGCTGGTGGTGGTGGCAGGCCTGGTGGTGGTGGTGGTGGCAGGCCTGGTGGTGGTGGCAGGCCTGGTGGTGGTGGTGGCAGGCCTGGTGGTGGTGGTGGCAGGCCTGGTGGTGCTGGTGGTGGTGGCAGGCCTGGTGGTGGTGGTGGCAGGCCTGGTGGTGGTGGTGGCAGGCCTGGTGGTGGTGGTGGCAGGCCTGGTGGTGCTGGTGGTGGTGGCAGGCCTGGTGGTGGTGGTGGTGGCAGACCTGGTGGTGGTGGTGGCAGGCCTGGTGGTGGTGGTGGCAGGCCTGGTGGTGGTGGTGGTGCTGGTGGTGGCAGGCCTGGTGGTGGTGGTGGTGGTGGCAGGCCTGGTGGTGGTGGTGGTGGCAGACCTGGTGGTGGTGGTGGTGGCAGGCCTGGTGGTGGTGGTGGCAGGCCTGGTGGTGGTGGTGGTGGCAGGCCTGGTGGTGGTGGCAGGCCTGGTGGTGGTGGTGGCAGGCCTGGTGGTGGTGGTGGTGGCAGGCCTGGTGGTGGTGGCAGGCCTGGTGGTGGTGGTGGCAGGCCTGGTGGTGGTGGTGGTGGCAGGCCTGGTGGTGGTGGTGGTGGCAGGCCTGGTGGTGGTGGTGGTGGCAGGCCTGGTGGTGCTGGTGGTGGCAGGCCTGGTGGTGCTGGTGGTGGCAGGCCTGGTGGTGCTGGTGGTGGCAGGCCTGGTGGTGGTGGTGGTGGCAGGCCTGGTGGTGCTGGTGGCAGGCCTGGTGGTGGTGCTGGTGCTGGTGGTGGCAGGCCTGGTGGTGGTGGTGGCAGGCCTGGTGGTGGTGGTGGCAGGCCTGGTGGTGGTGGTGGTGGCAGGCCTGGTGGTGGTGGTGGTGGCAGGCCTGGTGGTGGTGGTGGTGGTGGTGGCAGGCCTGGTGGTGCTGGTGGTGGCAGGCCTGGTGGTGGTGGTGGTGGCAGGCCTGGTGGTGGTGGCAGGCCTGGTGGTGCTGGTGGTGGCAGGCCTGGTGGTGGTGGTGGCAGGCCTGGTGGTGCTGGTGGCAGGCCTGGTGGTGGTGGTGGCAGGCCTGGTGGTGGTGGTGGCAGGCCTGGTGGTGCTGGTGGCAGGCCTGGTGGTGGTGGTGGTGGCAGGCCTGGTGGTGGTGGTGGCAGGCCTGGTGGTGCTGGTGGCAGGCCTGCTGGTGCTGGTGTTGGCAGGCCTGGTGCTGGTGGTGGTGGTGTTGGCAGGCCTGGTGCTGGTGGTGGTGGCAGGCCTGGTGGTGCTGGTGTTGGCAGGCCTGCTGGTGCTGGTGTTGGCAGGCCTGGTGCTGGTGGTGGTGGCAGGCCTGGTGGTGGTGGTGGTGGCAGGCCTGGTGGTGGTGGTGGTGGCAGGCCTGGTGGTGGTGGTGGTGGCAGGCCTGCTGGTGGTGCTGGTGGCAGGCCTGGTGGTGGTGGCAGGCCTGGTGCTGGTGGTGGTGGCAGGCCTGGTGGTGGTGCTGGTGCTGGTGGTGGCAGGCCTGCTGGTGGTGGTGGCAGGCCTGCTGGTGGTGGTGGCAGGCCTGGTGGTGGTGGTGGCAGGCCTGGTGGTGGTGGTGGCAGGCCTGGTGGTGGTGCTGGTGCTGGCAGGCCTGCTGGTGCTGGTGGCAGGCCTGGTGGTGCTGGTGGTGGCAGGCCTGGTGGTGGTGGTGGTGGCAGGCCTGCTGGTGCTGGTGGCAGGCCTGGTGGTGCTGGTGGTGGCAGGCCTGGTGGTGGTGGTGTCCCACTACACCCATGTGTTCTTGCTCCTCCTCCCCAGGTCCCCCTAGTGGTGGCAGGCCTGCGCTACACCCATGTGTTCTTGCTCCTCCTCCCCAGGTCCCCCTGGTGGTGGCAGGCCTGCGCTACACCCATATGTTCTTGCTCCTCCTCCCCAGGTCCCCCTGGTGGTGGCAGGCCTGCGCTACACCCATATGTTCTTGCTCCTCCTCCCCAGGTCCCCCTGGTGGTGGCAGGCCTGCGCTACACCCATGTGTTCTTGCTCCTCCTCCCCAGGTCCCCCTGGTGGTGGCAGGCCTGCGCTACACCCATATGTTCTTGCTCCTCCTCCCCAGGTCCCCCTGGTGGTGGCAGGCCTGCGCTACACCCATATGTTCTTGCTCCTCCTCCCCAGGTCCCCCTGGTGGTGGCAGGCCTGCGCTACACCCATATGTTCTTGCTCCTCCTCCCCAGGTCCCCCTGGTGGTGGCAGGCCTGCGCTACACCCATATGTTCTTGCTCCTCCTCCCCAGGTCCCCCTGGTGGTGGCAGGCCTGCGCTACACCCATGTGTTCTTGCTCCTCCTCCCCAGGTCCCCCTGGTGGTGGCAGGCCTGCGCTACACCCATGTGTTCTTGCTCCTCCTCCCCAGGTCCCCCTGGTGGTGGCAGGCCTGCGCTACACCCATGTGTTCTTGCTCCTCCTCCCCAGGTCCCCCTGGTGGTGGCAGGCCTGGTGGTGGTGGTGTCGTGCTACCTGGTCCTGGCTCCCATCATTGAGAAGGCTGAGCTGGAGTACCTCTACTGCACCGTCTTCATGTTCAGCGGCCTCCTCTTCTACTACCCCTTCGTCCACCGCAAGGTCCGCTGGGCGCGCAGCATCATGAGTGAGTGACCAATCACAATGGTTGACCTGTCTCAAGGCCCGCCCCCTCTGGCCCGCCAATCACAATGGTTGCTTCCCCTGAGGGTCAGTTGGCGATGACATCACCGGTGGCCATATTCAAACTCTTTTACTCTCAATTTTACTGTCTGAATGTGTGAGATATTACGTGCAATATGACTTGGTGAAGTGCCCCTTTAAATAAGCATTGAATATGCAGTTATTTTGTATTATTTGCCACAAACACTTTCATTCTATGGTGCAATGTATTTTCAATATAATTTAACTACAGAAAGAATTAAAAGTAAAGAAAATGTATGCATTTAATCGCATGATTTTTCTTTATTGTGTAAGAATGTTACCTTTCAAAGGAGACCAGACTCATGCATGTGCTATAAGTATAAAGTATAATAAAGCGCAAATAACTTTTTTTCTTAGTCTGGTTTGTTCAAATAAGAGAAATTGAGATCAATCAAGAGGTTTTTTTTCCAATGGTCAACTGTTCTGGAATGTACTTGAAAGTACTGCGTTTTACTTTTACCTCGAAAGTGCTTGAGTTTACAAAAGGTCCTTTGCGCTATATATATATTATTCCTAAAATTGCTGCACTTTGTTCAAAATTGCATTGATCTGTTGGTCTGTGTAGTAGCTAAAACAGGATTTTGCTGCTTAAACCTATGTATAATGTATATTCATTGATTCACTCGTATATAGGGATGTCCGATATTATCAGCGATGTCCGATATTATCAGCCTACCGATATTATCGGCCGATATTGGCTTAAAAATGTGATATTGGAAAATATCGGTATCGGTTTTCCAAAAAAATAAATATATATATATATATATATATTTTTTTTTTACATTTATTTAACCTTTATTTGACCAGGCAAGCAAGTACGAACAAATTATTCTTTTATTTATTGTAAAGTATGCATAATGTTGTGTTAATTACACGACAAGAGATATGTAATGTTAATTACCTGAAATTATTCAGTTTTTTGGGGGGAAACCCTGCATATATCAGTATCGGTTGATATTGGTTGATATCGGTATCGGAAATTAAGAGTTGGACAATATCGGTGTATCGGTATCGGTAAAAAAGCCAATATCGAGCATCCCTACTCGTATACCAAAATTCATTTGAATTGAAAAATTTTGTTTTTCGCATATTGATATGCGATTAAAATGTGATTAATTTAGATTAATTATCTATAAAATCTCGAATTAATTCAATAAAAACTTTTAATCGAGTCCCACCACTAATATAATTCTTAAATGTTTTAATTTTATTATTGTTATTTCTTTGAATTAATTTATTTTGCGACAGTTTAACATTAACATTTTTATTATTTTATTTTCCTCCCTTCAAGCTTAAATATATCAAATTCACTGCCTTAATTAATCTCCAGTCTATGAAGGAGATATTAACGCCTTTGATTGATTGAAAATTGTTAACAGATTGCAGAATGGGTACAATACAGTACAGCTCAATACACACTTTCGTCTTTTTTTACATCAGGGTCCCCCATTTTCAATTCCTCATAAATGCCTTCATGTCATAAGTATTGCTTCTTATTGTGCATGTGCACGGTGTCAGATCTGTATTTCTCCCAGTAGGAAGTACCATTTGAACCCTAACCCTGTGATCCCATGTTGGGTTCATTCAAATCCATCCTAGTGTTAATCAAAGATGATTCAAGGGTCTTTATTAACAGATTAACAGCAGCTAGCAGGGTCCTTATTAACAGATTAACAGCAGCAGGGTCTTTATTAACAGATTAACATCAGCTATAGCCGGGTCCTTATTAACAGATTAACAGCAGCAGGGTCTTTATTAACAGATTAACATCAGCTATAGCCGGGTCTTTATTAACAGATTAACAGCAGCTAGTAGTCTTTATCAACAGATCAACAGCAGCTAGTAGAGTCTTTATTAACAGATTAACAGCTGCTAGCAGGGTCTTTATCAACAGATTAACAGCAGCTAGTAGAGTCTTTATTAACAGATTAACAGCAGCTAGCAGGGTCTTTATTAACAGATTAACAGCAGCTAGCAGGGTCTTTATCAACAGATTAACAGCAGCTAGTAGAGTCTTTATTAACAGATTAACAGCAGCTAGCAGGGTCGTTATCAACAGATTAACAGCAGCAGGGTCTTTATCAACAGATTAACAGCAGCTAGCAGGGTCTTTATTAACAGATTAACAGCAGCATTAGCTGCAACATTTGGTAGCTGACACTAGCTGTAATCTGGTAGCTATAGGTGTGAACACTAGCTAACAGCAAAAGAGGATGTATTAAATGCTTTACATAGTAGTAACGTGGAAGGACTGGGTGGCTTCATGAATAGGGGCAGTATAGGCTATTGATTATCTCTTGAAAAAGGGTTGACGCGTTGACCTCCTCTCCCTGCAGGGCCCATCACCATGCACCTGCAGCTGCTCATGGAGGTGGTTCCTCCTGAGAAGGTCCAGTAAAGAGGAAGACAATCGACCACATGCACACGAGTGGGTGGGATTGGACCACTATGATGTAAATACTGCAGGACAAAAAGAACAACATGCAACTGCCACTGCAGAGCCGGGGTTCCACATAACTTTAGCTGCTCGTGAGCCTGGGTCCAGGAAGGAAAAAACAAGATGTTGGGTTTAGGGTCAAAACAAATGTAATAAGAAAGAAAGAAAGAAAGAAAGAAAGAAAGAAAGAAAGAAAGAAAGAAAGAAAGAGAGAAAGAAAGAGAGAAAGAAAGAAAGAAAGATGAATACAGCACTCGATAGGATGGAACAGTACAGGTGAGTGTTTACTGAGTGAATGTTCTGGTATTCTCCACCCATCGATCATCCATAGCAACACTATATTATCACTGACCTCCACGTTGGGGGATCATCCCCCCTTTGAACGGCCCATCTGAGGTGTCTCTCCTCCACATCGCCTGTGGTGCTTTTTTCCAATTGCTAGGTTTTTAGTGAGTTTTTCCTCATCTTCATTTGGGGAATGTCTGGGAGTGTTGCATATTTGGATTTTATGGTGGGTTTTTGTTCTTGATTTATTGTGATGTTTCTTCTTGACTTGTTTACAGAAGACTTGTACAGCCCATGGGGGCATTACCCTGTGATTTCTGGGTAAATACATACTTCTCAGACCGACACATCTGGGTAAATACATACGTCCGAAGGGCACATCTGGGCAACTCTTCTTTTCTGAGAAACACAGACCCGGTTCCTATTGCCTGTATTTGGCCTCTGTATGAAAACACTTACATTGTTTGAAAGGTTTGTTTTGTTAGTTAGTGCATCGTGTTCAGTCAAGCAATTATGTTTGATCTGTTCTCAGGCCTGTTTCTCCAGTCAGCTGCAGGATATTTCCTAATTTCCCTGCCTGGACATTTAATATCACACTTATGAATCTCCAAGTGGCTTAAAACTAAGAGGTAATGACCATTTATGGACCTTGATAGTCTTCAGTGTGATTTATATCCCTGTGTTTTGTCCTAAAGGTGTAGTTTATGAACAAACATCTAAATCCTGTTTATTCCCAGAGTTGTTCTCTCCCATAAAGGGGTGTTAGTTGAATAGTTCCCTGTGACTATCAAAGAGTAATGTTGTGAGTGTTGTCCATCCCTACAAGATAGAGCCAGGAACAAAGGCTGCTTCTCCTGCACCTCCGTGCTCTAGTCTCATCTAATAGTTTACATAAAACATGGCAAACATGTAACTTCACTTCACAGTCGAAACTTCACTTCACAGTCATCTAAAATGGCCGCCAACAGGCTTTATCACTGGTAATAAAAGAAGATGGAGTGGAAACACATCAGGTTGAGCTCAAATGAATGAATGGATGCATTTTATTTGTATAGCGCTTTTCCAAACAAAGTTACAAAGTGCTTTACAGACATGTTAAAAACAGCAAACAGCAAACATCAGGAAAAGCGAAACAATCAAATAGAAAATAAAACAAGAGAAGAAGAGACAAAAAAAACGTTGTAGGCAGATTGATAAAACAGCTTATGCAATCAGAGCTAACCTAGACCCATAACATTAGGAAAAACATTTAAAAAAACAGATGTGTCTTTAAAAGTTACTTAAAAGAGGACACTGACTCTGCTAGCCTAAGATCCAAGGGCAAGGCGTTCCAGAGCATGGGTGACCGGGCCGCAAAAGATGTAGCCCATCCAGGGGTGTAAAGTATTGAGTAATTGTACTTTGTTTCAATACTTAAGTACTGTTTTTGGGGATTTGTATTTTACTGGAGTATTATTAGGTTTGTATACTTGTACTTTTACTCAATTACATTTCAGAGAAAAAAAAACATACATTTTACTCCTTACATTTAAAATGCAGACCTACAAAGTGCAAATCTCGCAGGTCCACATATTTTAATTAGTATATTTGTTTCTCTGGCCGAACTGACGTTAACATTATTAATTCTGCTGCCGCGCTTTATTTTAAAACGGCCAATCAAATCCCCATCAATGGAAAATTAACCCGCCCATACCCATGCTGATTGGTCCTTGTGCAAGACTAGAAAGCTGGGATCTTTGATTAAACACCTGCTATCAGAAGAATAAATAGTCAGAAAAAAAGTTTTTACTTTAACTTTTTTAGTACTTAAGTACATTAACCAGCACCTGATAATGGCTCTGACCCTTTAGCTCAGCTGGTTCACGGGGGCCAGCCGTGTATAGGTGTAACAGACTGACAGCCAATGAAATGGGTGCATTTGTCAAGCTGTCCAAGGAGCTGAACTGCTCTCTCGTGCAGCCGTGTTCGAATCCCGGTCGGGGCAAAAGCCTGTCATACATTATCAAAGATAAACAGCTACGTTGAATCAATACACATGAATATCACTAAATAAACATGAATATTGTACAGATTTAGATTATAATAGTAAAGCTATTATAATAGCTCAATGGTTGTGATGGCAAAGTTCACGTCAGGTTCCTTAATGTATATTTGCATATCGTATGTCACAAATGTAACAGTACTATATACCTGTATGTCATGTATGTCCCTATGTCATAAATGTCATGTATGTTGTGTATGTCATAAATGTCACTATGAATTGAAAATGGGGGACCCTGATGTAAACAAGACCAGAGAAAGACGTTTGTCTTGTTTACATCAGGGTCCCCCATTTTCAATTCATAGTGACATTTATGACATACACAACATACATGACATCATGACATTTATGACATAGGGACATACATGACATACAGGTATATAGTATTGTTACATTTGTGACATATACGATATGCAAATATACAGTACTGTTACCCATAGATCCTAACATGGATTATATACATATGACGGTGAGGAGACTGTACATTAGGAGAGGGTGGGTTGGTGGTATAAAAAATATATACCTCACGATCTTCTCCACTGCAGCCTGGAACACAGGGGGCTCCTGGAGGCAGCCCTCAGCCAATGGTGTGGCTGGAGCTGGTGGATTCGGTGGTGCTGCTGTGGTGCAAACTTCGTCATCAGCTGTTGACCGTTCTCCAAGTGTCTCTGGTGTTTTCAACAAGCTTCATCGATTCCTTCTTAGGACTTGACCCCACTCCTGGTACCATGTAATGTTTCTGTCCATCAATGAAGAAACTGGGGTTCTTTTAATATCATTTATTTAGGTCCTGGTAGTAGGTAGGTAGCATACATGTCAACATGCAACAGGTGTCTCATTATCATAGTTATAGAGACTGTGTAGTGGTACCCTGGTAGATGGGGCCATCTAGTGGTTAGTATAAATCACCACACTAACTAACAGTTATTTGTAGACATATGTCTGACTTCAGTATAATTAGAATGACCTGTGTCCATAAAAGAGCCAACATCACTTTGCAGGCCAGTTTGTGCTGCTGCTCACTGATGTCACAGCTCTCCTGGAAAACACACCAAATTGCTATTAGTGATTAGCTGGTAAACAGCTGGACAACACTGTTAGACAACAGGAATGTGTAAAAATCAAGTTGAATGAAGATTACCTGTGAGGTGTCTCCCTTTCTATCATCTGATGTGTGGTGGGCATGGGGGAAGTGAAACACCACAGGAGGGATAGACCGTGGCTGGACGGAGGGCTGCTCTGCTTTTACAGCAACAGGGGGAGGAGGAGGAGGAGGGGTTGACTTTAGGGACTTGTGTTGGTCCCAGTCCGGTGGAACTGGACCACAGCCTGGTTCAAGGTACTGCAGTCCAAACCTCTCCCCCGTGTCCCTGACAGAGAGGTGGAGCGCTGGGTATTTGATTAGATATCACCATCTCCTCTGTCAGTGCTGCAGACTTGTCTTGCAAGGAGGGATTGTCTTTGATCCTCCTTGCCTCCTCAGAGGGGTCCTGCTGTAGATGGCCCGATGGACCCTTCCTGAAAGAGACATCCATCCTTCCAGGGAAGAAGTTGAACTTCTTCATTATTTCCTGTACAAAGCAAAACACTATATGACATATCTTTATATTACACAGACAAGCTGCAGCGTTCTGGAACACCATCCCATCACACATCCGCAGTACTAATACACTCAGGTCCTTCACACACACTCAGGTCTGTGACCATTAGCAAGTCACGTCTCAGTCCAGCTGCCCGGCCCCCGTACACTTGCCCACTAGCCTGACTGTCCTGATTATGATTATGTATATGTGTGTGCCTGCCTGCCTATACATTGCTTATACATGTATGGGCTTTGATTTGTCCCTGTACACTGTTTTTTTTGTATAGATGCATGAATGCCTAGTGAGTACAGAATATGTTTTAAATTGTTTTTATATTAGCTTTAATGTCCTTCTATTTTTCTGTTTGTTTCTGGCTTAAACATCTAGCCCAGGGACTACAACTGAAAACTAACCCTGCATATTTACAGTTTTTTTTTATTTGTATTCATTTATAAATGTATAACTGTTGATTGGTATGCACTGTCCCTGGTCCAATAAACTGAGTCAAAAATAAACGCATAGCAGATAGATAGATAGGAGGACACAATGTATTAATGTAACAGCTAATAATAACAGTAATAAAATAAAACTCCCTGTCCAATGTGCTAAACTGCTCTCTCATGCAGTACTTTTCACCTGATCTCAGCTCACAGCTTCTGGCTCTCCTGGAGCTTCTCAGGGCTGGAACTAAAATCTCACTAATAACACTGTAACCCAGGGGCGTATTTCCCACGGGGGACATTGGAATGGGTCCCCCCCATTTTTTCAGAATGCAGTTATGTCCCCCCCCCTTCTGACTACCTGTCCTACTATTATGCAAAGAGGAGTAGATGGGGGTCGCATTCTTGCCCTTATCTAGAGCTAAACCAGCAGCAGTGACGACACCAGCAGTGTGTGTGTGTGTGTGTGGTGCGTTCCTGAAATCAATTGGGAGTGCACTCGCTATTTGCATATCAATAGCGCCGGTCGTCAGGTGTGTTAAATACGACCGGCGCTATTGATATGCAAATAGCGAGTACTTATCTGGGCTTGCACTTAGTAGTTAGGAGCACTTAGGAGTTCAAAAGTGCGTTCATTCTCAGCACTCTGTTATAACGGCGTTCAAAGATGTGCCAGATTTCATATGTATTTCAGCCGAAAACCCAGTTAAAATACACCGTAAACAGGCTTTAAAATTATGTGGAAAACCAACCGATCTGGCAACGCGCCTGTCAACCCCTGCTACGTCATCAGACTCATCACAACAACAGCTGAATCTGCGTCTGCGAGCAGAAGCTGAGAGCTGCGCAGCAGCAGGTCGAGAGCAGCACTCGCTCAGAGTCAGACTCTACCTCTTGACGTCGGTGCTTGGGGATTTAAAATAGTTTAACGTTAAAGTCAGTACTGACTCAGACGGAAACAATCTAACGTTTGTCTGTAAACTTTGTCCACCCGGTTTGAAGAAGCAAGTCCCCACATCGACGCGACCGCGACGACGTCGACAGCAACATTGAGAATATGCAAACGTCCTGTTTTAGTTTTCATAATAAAGACAATTCAAGCAAAGTTGTTCCTCATGTTTTTGAAAATATACTGTAGAGATGAAAGCTGCAGTGTGGACTGAATGCGCGGTGGCAAAGCGTTATGGAAATGCCAGTATTCTGATTGCTGTCTGTGTGGTTCAATATTTAAAAAAAATTATAGTTTGCAGCAACGTATTGAAAAAAGAACTAACAAAATGGGCCGTTCAATATCTCCTTTAAATATGTTCGAAATGTCAAACAGACCTGGGTACCTACAGGCTACAGTCTATCACTACTTTTGGGAATCTAAGTGTTTATCCAGGTTCTGGGGCCAAGTGATTGATTGATTGAACACTTTATTAACATATTGCAGAATGGGTACAGTATAGTACAGCTCAGTCATGAATTGAAAATGGGGGACCCTGATGTAAACAAGACGAAAGTCTTTCTCTGGTCTGCATCCCCTTAACAATTGTATGTATTGAGCTGTACTGTATCAGGGTCCCCCATTTTCAATTAATCAGGACATACATGACATACAGATAGACAGTACTGCTACATCTATACATTTATGACATACCAGATTTGCAAATACAGTACTGTTTGTGATACAAAAAAGATACAAAAAATGCGGTATTGCACCCCTGGTATTTAAAAAAAAATCTAGGTAGAGAGGGGGGGCTGCCATTAAATTTTGAACCTGAGAGTGCTGGTCTGGCTTCATATGACACACATGACATACAGATAGACAGTACTGCTACATCTATACATTTATGACATACCATAGCTTTTGTTGTTGTTGTTGTTGTTGTCATATTCAATGGAAGTATTGTAACATCCTTGTATTGTAAATACATTTCACAATGGGAGCCATCAGAGATGAAAGGCGTTCCTACTGGTTTAGAGGAGGATAATTGTTTTTTGGTTGTTTGAACCCTGGAGATCTCTGAATGCAATGTAATTCTGTATGTATGAGCTCAGTGTGTCGTTTACATGGTGAAATGGCGCCACCGCCTGGGAAAATGCGGTATTGCACCCCTGGTATTAAAAAAAAAATCGAGGTAGAGAGGGGGGGGGGGGGGGGGGGGGCCCCCTAACCCCCCCCAGCGACGTCACTCGCCACGCCCACAAATCTGTCCCCGGCACACCTGGAGAGAGAGTTACGCCACTGCTGTAACCTATTGGTAAACAAACATATTGCTGGAAATATACACTATGACTGCTGTTGTGACATTGTTTATGATCTTATTTACTAGTTTACATTTGAGGAAAAAAAACACGACTCAGTCACTCAGTAAATCAATTAAATTGGAGTCTCTTGAAACAGCCAACACAAACCCAATAACCTATTGGTAAACAAACGTATTGTTGAAAATATACACTATGACTGCTGTTGTGACATTGTTTAGGATCTTATTTACTCGTTTACATTTGAAAAAAAACGCGACTCACCTTCAAACGCTGCTGTTCTGCCTCACAGGACTTAACTGCACTCTGCACATCTCTTACTCTGCTCCTAAATGTTGAAACAGCGGCACCCAAAAACAGTTTAACCTATTGGTAAACAAATGTATTTTTGAAAATATACACTATGACTGCTGTTGTGACATTGTTTAAGATATTAATGACTAGTTTACATTTGAAAAATAAACGCAACTTTCCAGCTGCAAACGGGGTCTCTTCTTCCTCTTCTCCTAAATGTGGATACAGCGGCGCGGCATCCACAAACTCTCGACAGCGCCACGATATGGCCAAAATAATACATGGTTTTGAATTATAGCTGGTAGTCTAGGAATAGATGACAGATGGTAGTCTAGGAGTGTAAACATGAGTCCGATGGTAGTGTAGGGCTGACTATACCGCGTCTATACTTTCCGTAGCCGCATTTCTGGCAGACGTTTCTGGTCATGTGACATGTGCGCCCAATAGCGCGACGAGCTGTGTCTTTGCCCATTTCCACGTCAAACAGCCTGCATGAATGAATGAATGAATGAATGAATGAATGAAAACTTTATTTAACAGATTGCAGAATGGGTACAATACAGTACGGCTCAATACATACAATTGTTAAGGGGATGCAGACCTGAGAAAGACGTTTGTCTTGTTTCCATCAGGGTCCCCCATTTTCAATTCATATAGACATATATGACATACATGACATACAGATAGTCAGTACTGCTACATCTATACATTTATGACATACCAGATTTGCAAATACAGTACTGTTTGTGATACAGAAGGAGTCAAGAAAAGGGAGTATATACATTTGACGTAGAAACTGTACATTGGAGGTTGGGTGGGGGGGGTTGGGTACATTGGGATATTGACAACCATACTGGGTAATTTACATTAGAGGTGGTTGGGGGGGGGGCGGGGGGCATACTGTATAAACAAGTAACACTGTACATTGAGGGGGGGGGGGAGGAGACACTGTACAAACAAACACAACTGCAAACTACCTGGCGTTCTATCGCCGCATGCTCTAAGACAAACTCTAACCTTAACCAACTTCGAAAGAGTGCCTAAGCTTAACCAGTGTAGAAACTGTGGTCGGCCAATCAGAGAGCGTCTGCCAGAAATGCGGCTACCTTTGGTAGAAATGCGACAAACCAGGGTGCCGCCGGGCGGCGTGAATATTAAAGGCAACCAACTTGTGTTCAGCTTTTCGTTAAGTTGGTTGCCTTTAATATTCACGCCGCCGGGCGGGGCCGCCTGTGGATCCTATGGTCCCAGGTTCAAATCCACTCAGTTACATTGATATAAAAGTTTTTAATCCATAATGTGTTATAATGTTCATGCACTATAGTGTGTATGTATTGTGTATTGTTTCTTAAGTAACAGGTTTGTTCTTGTTGTGATGTATGTTTGTAAGTACTGTGTATTTTACGAGTTTGAACCCTTTTCTTTCATTTTTCTTTTGTTCATTAATTGATAATAAAAAGTATAGATATACTTGTTTAGGTTGATCTGCATGATAATACAAGAAAAGAAGCCTTGCAAATAAATGTATTTGCTATCTTCAAAACATTATCTTATGTTATATCTTATAAATTAAAATAATAAACATTCAAACATCAGACGTTTCTGGTTGCGCATTTCCTGTTGTACTACCCCTTTATATACACTGTATATATATATATATACCCACTGGTCTTCATTCTCCAACGTGTTCGTAAGTCCCTTGGTAAATATCTTGGTAAACATTTCGTACCAACAGATTTACAGAAATCCTCCTCCGGATTCCCGAACGTGTGAAACGGTCTACGTAATTCGTCGAAGTCTTCGCAACTGGGTTCCCATGAATGAAATATGTCATTCCTTTCCCTCAGGGTTGAATAAAGTATTTCTATTCTATCTATTCTATTCTATAACTGAAATGCACGTTCTCGTTCATTTAATTTGCATACAGACATGCCCCGCCAGCTCCTTATAAGGCGAATGAGGCGTGTGCAAAACAACAGAGGTTTGGCATTGCCCTCCACCATGCTGATCCATTCTACAGGAAGTGATTGCAACTGATCTCAAAATTAGATTAGATTCAAATGTATTGTTATTATACAGCACAAGTACAATACACCATCCAACCAGAGTGGATCAATAAAGGCTCCATTGTGGAGCTTCTAGTGAGGCAGCCTCAGCGCGCGAGCACACACAAATACAGACACGCACACACGCACTGTACACTCGCAAAATCGCCCCAGCAAAGCAGGCCTCTATCACTCCAATCACCCGTTTCACTAGGTATCAGCATGACATCTCTTTTTACTGTATGTACAGTAGCACTCTCAGGGGCTCATACAGAAACAAGCATTTCATCATAAAGTATTCTGTATTTTATTATGACAAAAATTATATAAAACACTTGATGCTGACTGTACGACCCACTGCATCATGGGATATAAAACACTTGATGCTGACTGTTAGAATGAGCTGAGAATGACCTCATACAGAAGTACAGGTATGTCCAGATGCGGTGATGAGGTACTCCAAAAATTGAGCACCCTCCAACCTAACAAGGCCACTGGCCATGACAACATCCCCTCCAAATTCCTCAGAGCCGCAGCAGCCGCCATCACCCCAGTCATCACACACATAATAAACCTCTCTATAAAACAGGGACACGTCCCCAAGGACTTCAAAATTGCGAGAGTGACCCCTCTGCACAAAAAGGGCAGCAAATTAGACCCAGGCAACTACCGCCCTGTTTCTATTCTTACCTCCATCTCGAAAGTCATGGAGAAAATAGTCTACGAACAGGTCGAAAAGTACCTGGCGGAAAAAAATCTAATCTACGAATTCCAATCTGGCTTCAGAACGTCCCACTCCACTGACACATGCCTCCTCTATTTGAACAACCACATCAAACAAGAGGTGGACGCGGGCAAATACTGCGGCATGGTCATGCTGGACCTACAAAAGGCCTTCGACACTGTCAATCACTCCATTCTGATGGACAAGCTAAAAGCAATTGGTTTTGATAGCTTATCAGTGAGCTGGATGCAATCCTACCTGGAGGGGAGAGAACAGATGGTAGAGGTAAACGGTACTCTATCCCCCCCCCTCACAGTGAGCTGTGGTGTTCCACAAGGAAGCATACTAGGACCGCTACTCTTCCTAATTTATGCAAATGACATGTTGTCAGCCTGTGACTGCAACTTGTTCCTGTTTGCGGACGACTCAGCCCTGCTGGTCTCTGACAAGAACAAGTTGCAGGTTGAAAAACCCCTCAGCACGGAACTAGGCAAAATCTGCATATGGCTCGCTGATAACAAACTATCATTACACATGGGCAAAACAGAGTCCATTCTCTTCGGTTCAAATAACAAACTCAGCAAGACCGACGGCTTCTCAGTTACAGTGGGTGACAATATTGTCACAAGGAAAGACGAAATTACCTACCTGGGTTCCATCCTAGAGGCAAATCTTTCCTGTGACAAAATGGCATCCAATGTAATAAAAAAAGTCAACCAACGAACTAGATTCTTGTACCGGATCTCCTCTCTGGTAAACAAGAATACCCTGAAGACTCTGGCAGGAGCACTCATTCAAGGGTACTACGACTATGCGTGCACCTCATGGTACCAAAGCACCTCAAAGGCGCTTAAAACAAAATTACAAACATCACAAAACAAACTGGTCAGACTACTACTTGACCTGAACCCCAGAACCCACCTCACCCCTGCCCACTTTGACAACCTAGGATGGCTTAGAGTAGACGACAGAGTACAGCAACTTGCAATGGGCCTGGTCTACAAGATACACTATATGACCGGGGTACCCATGTACATGTCAAAATACTTCCCAAAGGTCAGTGAATACCACAACCACTACACCAGAGGAAGCTCAACAAATCATGTAAAACCCAGACTCGGCTCAAACAAGGGACTAAACACGTTTTGCAATTATGCCACAACAATGTGGAACGCCCTACCCAAAGCTGTAAAGGAATATGAATCACTACCCACATTCAAAACCGCTCTTAAAGAGCACCTACGGGAGGCTGCAATTCGAAACTGGCCACCGTAAATGCCCAAAACCCCCACCACCTCCTAATAGACAGTCTCCTCCCCACCGCATGTATATATTCCCTCCCCGCCGTATGTATATTTCTCTCCTACCCACCCACCCCCTCCTAATGTACAGTCCCCTCCCCATCATATATACTCTGTCAGGATCTAGGGGTAACAGTACTGTATATTTGAATACCGTTTATGTCACAAATGTATCAGTACTAAATACCTATATGTCCCTATACCATAAATGTCATGTATGTTGTGTATGTCATAAATGTCTATATGAATTGAAAATGGGGGACCCTGATGGAAACAAGACCAACGTCTTTCTCGGGTCTGCATCCCCTTAACAATTGTATGTATTGAGCCGTACTGTATTGTACCCATTCTGCAATCTGTTAAATAAAGTTTTCATTCATTCATTCATTCATTCATTCATTCATTCATTCATGCTTTTTGTCTGTGGGTTTTCCTGACAGTGATTCACTCTGAAACATGGCCAATGCTGCCCTCTAGCGGCACAGAATTGCACCTGACACAGACTGTGCAATACAAGCTTGAAGAGGTCAAATCTTATAGTATAGACTCAGGTGTAGATAGGTTTCTCTTGTGTTTATAATAGTTAAGGACTCAGGTGTAGATAATTTTCTCTTGTGTTTATAATAGTTAAGGACTTCCTTCTTTTCATTATTGTTTTATTTCCCAGTTTAGTTTAGTGTATTTCACTAAATACACTTTTAGAGTATTTAAAAGTAAGTTATTTTGTCCTTGGTCCACCCAGAAGACTCAATAACAATTTGTGATGATTGATCTGACAACTAGTTCATACTGAGCTTTCTGATGAGACAGAGTCCACAAGACAACAAGCACAAAGACATGGAGACAATGTGAAGAAATACCAAAATGAAGAGTCACGATAAAGAAATCTTAGTATTTATAATAGTTCATTCATAATCATAATAATTACATAATAGTAATTACAGAGTAAGAAAATGTATTCATGGCTATAAAACATCAACGTCACATCATCCCTTTCACATAAAACGAATGGTAAAATATAATATATTCCATTGTGATAATAAAAACTAACATCAAAATTCAGCACATCTGTGTATGTACTGTAGCTCTAAAATAAATCATCAGCTACACGTCACACAAGACACATTCAAAATCACATTACAATTGAAAAAAACAGCATTGATTTCTAAATTGGGATCAGACACACAGCACATGCTGCATACTCTGTTCTTCACAATAACTGCCTCAGGTTGTCAGTCCCTTTCAGGTTGTCAGTCCCTTTCAGGTTGTCAGTCCCTTTCAGGTTGTGAGTCCCTTTCAGGTTGTCAGTCCCTTTCAGGTTGTCAGTCCCTTTCAGGTTGTCAGTCCCTTTCAGGTTGTGAGTCCCTTTCAGGTTGTCAGTCCCTTTCAGGTTGTGAGTCCCTTTCAGGTTGTCAGTCCCTTTCAGGTTGTCAGTCCCTTTCACATGTCAGTCCCTTTCAGGTTGTCAGTCCCTTTCAGGTTGTCAGTCCCTTTCAGGTTGTGAGTCCCTTTCAGGATGTCAGTCCCTTTCAGGTTGTCAGTCCCTTTCAGGTTGTCAGTCCCTTTCAGGTTGTCAGTCCCTTTCAGGTTGTGAGTCCCTTTCAGGATGTCAGCCCCTTTCAGGTTGTCAGTCCCTTTCAGGTTGTCAGTCCCTTTCAGGTTGTGAGTCCCTTTCAGGTTGTCAGTCCCTTTCATGATGTCAGTCCCTTTCAGGTTGTCAGTCCCTTTCAGGTTGTCAGTCCCTTTCAGGTTGTCAGTCCCTTTCAGGTTGTCGGTCCCTTTCAGGTTGTCAGTCCCTTTCAGGTTGTCGGTCCCTTTCAGGTTGTCAGTCCCTTTTCAGGTTGTCAGTCCCTTTCAGGTTGTCAGTCCCTTTCATTATGTCAGTCCTTTTCAGGTTTAGTTTAAGTTTAAGTTTATTTGCAAAAGGGACAGTGCATATTATTAATCAACATTAAAAATGTAAATACGCCAGAATTAGCCAGAAGGCTAGATTTCATCTGTAGTCCCTGGCGGCCAAGATGTTAAAAAAGGCATCAACCTAAAGTGATAAAAAAGGTTATCACACATAACATACATCAAATAGGCCTACATAAAATACAATGCATCATCACAATAATACACAATATACTTTCAGGTTGTCAGTCCCTTTCAGGTTGTCAGTCCCTTTCAGGTTGTCAGTCCCTTTCAGGTTGTCAGTCCCTTTCAGGATGTCAGTCCCAGTCCAGTGGGTTGGTGTGACTACTGCTCCTCCTCGTTCTCTCCTCCAGAACCTTCAGACCGGTCCGCTTCGGGATCTAGAAGAGAATGGAGAGAGAAACCCTTAGGTCGCTTTCACACAGGGGCTGTTTGGTCCGGACTTTCGGACCAGAATTCGATAGTCCGGTTTTTCGGATCTGTGTGAATGAATGCGCGTCGAACTCGGTTCGCGGACCAAACAGTCGAACTCTGGTCCGCCTGAAAACGTAGGTCTCGGTTCGGCTTCATCGAACCAAACGCGAACCAAATATAGGAAGTGATTATTATTACCACTGCTCGCAGCACTCACTGCAAAACAAGCACACTGCATCTAATCTCTCTCTCTCTCTATCTATCTCTCTATCTCTCTATCTCTCTATCTCTCTATCTATCTATCTATCTATCTATCTATCTATCTATCTATCTATCTATCTATCTATCTATCTATCTATCTATCTATCTATCTATCTATCTATCTATCTATCTATCTATCTATCTATCTATCTATCTATCTATCTATCTATATATCTGTGCATCTTGGGAAGAAGGAAGAAAAAACGCGGCTTATTATTATTACCGAGGCGCGCGGCTTATTATATTATTAATAAAACAGCTACTTGTGGGCACTCATAAAAACACTGTGGTCTACAAGTTGTTTAGCGAGAGGATGGTGGTAATGTGCTTCAATAGAACAATGGATCAATGCCATGTCAAAACTCGGCTCCGCTGATCTGGAGGGCTCCGCAGTCCACACACAGACACACACACACACGCGCACACACGGGATCGCAGCCACACACACATTTCCACTGTCCAATAGACAAGCGCCCTTTTCGACCGCGTGTCATTGTTCAGAAGGTCTCGGTCCGCCTGACAGATATCTGTGTGAAAGCAGGCGAACCAAATGAAGAATGCAACAATGTTGCAACTTCACCCCCAGAACCGCACCGAGTCCACCAAAACTATATGTGAAAGCGACCTTAAGCACCAGTTCATGGAGAGAGAAACCCTTAAGCACCAGTTCATGGAGAGAGAAACCCTTAAGCACCAGTTCATGGAGAGAGAAACCCTTAAGCACCAGTTCATGGAGAGAGAAACCCTTAAGCACCAGTTCATGGAGAGATAAACCCTTACGCACCAGTTCATGGAGAGAGAAACCATTAAGCACCAGTTCATGGAGAGAGAAACCCTTAAGCACCAGTTCATGGAGAGAGAAACCCTTAAGCACCAGTTCATAGAGAGAGAAACCCTTACGCACCAGTTCATGGAGAGAGAAACCCTTAAGCACCAGTTCATGGAGAGAGAAACCCTTAAGCACCAGTTAATGGAGAGAGAAACCCTTAAGTACCAGTTCGTAATGAAGAACTCTGTAGCTCAGCCAGTGTGCAGCGCTAACCTTAACCCTAACTTTATGTCTTAACCATAACCATTAAGTGAATGTTGAAACTAACCCTAACCCTAACTTTATGTCTTAACCATGAATGTTAAAACAATGTTTTGGTACAATTTGGTTTTCATAGTTCTTAGTCGCACAGCAAATCTCATGCCATCACCATTTTGACTAGGGACTGTTGTGAAATTGTCCCTTCACTTAATCATTTCATCAATACAATTGACACAGTTGTGGTTTTATAATATGGTTTTATAAATGTTTTTTATAATACTACTACTTTGGTCAAGAAGACTAATGGTTTTATAATTATTTTTTTATAATAGTTTGACTGGTAAGGGGGATATCTAGAAATGTATGTTGCATTATTCTACGTGGGATGTTATCTTATGGAGCTATTGACTAGTCAAGTCAAGAGTTTTATTGGTCACAGCATACAGGGCATACAGTGACATGCGGGTGGTCATGCCCGCAGCGATTGTGCAATAATACAAGTAATAAGAATAAGACATAACAGGTATAATGTACATAAAGTTTAAAATGCATGGTAAAAGACATGCTAAGGTCCTGCGATAGTGCAATACAGTGTTAAGCTACAGATGAGGCACTGGGTCTTATGTACACTACTATACAATACTATACAATACAATATACAGTTATACTATATCCGTATGCTATCTTGCTATATCCATCTATTGCTATACAAAAACCACTCCAGTTCTTAAAAAAATAAAAATGTATAAAGTAAAGTGACATTTTCATTGTGTAAAGTGACCGTTGAGTGTGAGCGTGTGCAGCATGTGTGTGTGTGTGTTCATGCTAAAGTGACTGTTAGTGTGTGAGCGTATACAGTGTGTGTTGTGTGTGTGCTCATGTGTGCTTGTGTGTGGAGAGTTCAGTGTTCAAGACTCTGATGGCCTGGTGGAAGAAGCTGAGCCGAAGTCTCTCTATCCTAGTAGCTGGTGTGCGCAGGCGTTTGCCTGACCGCAGCAGCTTGAACCGGCTGTTGTTGGGGTGGTGAGGGTCTTTCATTATTCTGCAGGCTCTGGATTTGCACCTCTTGTTATATAACTCCTGCAGGGGTGGTAGTGCAATACCCGTAGTACGCTCGGCTGGGCGCACCACTCTCTGTAGGGCCTTCTCGTCCTGTGCCGTGCTGTTTCCAAACCAGGCAGTGATGTTTCCAGTCAAGATGCTCTCTACAGCTCCGGAGTAGAAGAACTGGCACACACACACACACACACACACACACACACACACACACACACACAGACACACACACTCACCAGGTCTGAAGTTGTGGTTGAGGGAGGCCAGCATGCGCAGCATGAAGGAGGCGGGGACAGTGATGGTGTTCCTGGTTTCTTCCAGCATCAGCTCGTTCCTGCCGATCACCTGGAGGAGCGAGAGAGTTCACTATTAGAGGAGCGAGAGAGTGTTCACTATTAGAGGAGCGAGAGAGCGTTCACTATGAGAGGAGCGAGAGAGTGTTCACTATTAGAGGAGCGAGAGAGTGTTCACTATGAGAGGAGCGAGAGAGTGTTCACTATTAGAGGAGCGAGAGAGTGTTCACTATTAGATGAGCACAGTACAGTGTTCACTATTAGAGGAGCGAGAGAGTGTTCACTATGAGAGGAGCGAGAGAGTGTTCACTATTAGAGGAGCGAGAGAGCGTTCACTATTAGATGAGCACAGTACAGTGTTCACTATTAGAGGAGCGAGAGAGTGTTCACTATTAGAGGAGCAAGAGAGCGTTCACTATTAGAGGAGCGAGAGAGCGTTCACTATGAGAGGAGCGAGAGAGTGTTCACTATTAGAGGAGCAAGAGAGTGTTCACTATTAGAGGAGCGAGAGAGCGTTCACTATTAGAGGAGCGAGAGAGCGTTCACTATTAGATGAGCACAGTACAGTGTTCACTATTAGAGGAGCGAGAGAGTGTTCACTATTAGAGGAGCGAGAGAGCGTTCACTATTAGAGGAGCGAGAGAGCGTTCACTATTAGAGGAGCGAGAGAGCGTTCACTATGAGAGGAGCGAGAGAGTGTTCACTATTAGAGGAGCGAGAGTGTTCACTATTAGAGGAGCGAGAGAGTGTTCACTATTAGAGGAGCGAGAGAGTGTTCACTATTAGAGGAGCACAGGACAGTGTTCACTATTAGAGGAGCACAGTGTTCACTATTAGAGGAGCGAGAGAGTGTTCACTATTAGAGGAGCGAGAGAGTGTTCACTATTAGAGGAGCGAGAGAGTGTTCACTATTAGAGGAGCACAGTCTTCACTATTAGAGGAGCACAGGACAGTGTTCACTATTAGAGGAGCACAGTGTTCACTATTAGAGGAGCGAGAGAGTGTTCACTATTAGAGGAGAGAGAGAGAGCGTTCACCATTAGAGGAGCGAGAGAGTGTTCACTATTAGAGGAGAGAGAGAGTGTTCACTATTAGAGGAGCGAGAGAGTGTTCACTATTAGAGGATCGAGAGAGTGTTCACTATTAGAGGAGCGAGAGAGTGTTCACTATTAGAGGAGCGAGAGAGTGTTCACTATTAGAGGAGCGAGAGAGTGTTCACTATTAGAGGAGCAAGAGAGTGTTCACTATTAGAGGAGCGAGAGAGTGTTCACTATTAGAGGAGCGAGAGAGTGTTCACTATTAGAGGAGCGAGAGAGTGTTCACTATTAGAGGAGCGAGAGAGCGTTCACTATTAGAGGAGCGAGAGATCGTTCACTATTAGAGGAGCAAGAGAGTGTTCACTATTAGAGGAGCGAGAGTGTTCACTATTAGAGGAGCGAGAGAGTGTTCACTATTAGAGGAGCGAGAGAGTGTTCACTATTAGAGGAGCGAGAGAGCGTTCACTATTAGAGGAGCGAGAGATCGTTCACTATTAGAGGAGCGAGAGAGTGTTCACTATTAGAGGAGCAAGAGAGTGTTCACTATTAGAGGAGCGAGAGAGAGTTCACTATTAGAGGAGCGAGAGAGCGTTCACTATGAGAGGAGCGAGAGAGCGTTCACTATTAGAGGAGCGAGAGAGTGTTCACTATTAGAGGAGTGAGAGAGTGTTCACTATTAGAGGATCGAGAGAGAGTTCACTATTAGAGGAGCGAGAGAGCGTTCACTATTAGAGGAGCGAGAGAGTGTTCACTATTAGAGGATCGAGAGAGAGTTCACTATTAGAGGAGCGAGAGAGTGTTCACTATTAGAGGAGCGAGAGAGTGTTCACTATTAGAGGAGCGAGAGAGTGTTCACTATTAGAGGAGCGAGAGAGCGTTCACTATGAGAGGAGCGAGAGAGCGTTCACTATGAGAGGAGCGAGAGAGTGTTCACTATTAGAGGATCGAGAGAGAGTTCACTATTAGAGGAGCGAGAGAGTGTTCACTATTAGAGGAGCGAGAGAGTGTTCACTATTAGAGGAGCGAGAGAGTGTTCACTATTAGAGGAGCGAGAGAGTGTTCACTATTAGAGGATCGAGAGAGAGTTCACTATTAGAGGAGCGAGAGAGTGTTCACTATTAGAGGAGCGAGATAGCGTTCACTATGAGAGGAGCGAGAGAGTGTTCACTATTAGAGGAGCGAGAGTGTTCACTATTAGAGGAGCGAGAGAGTGTTCACTATTAGAGGAGCGAGAGTGTTCACTATTAGAGGAGCGAGAGAGTGTTCACTATTAGAGGAGCGAGAGAGCGTTCACTATTAGAGGAGCGAGAGAGTGTTCACTATTAGAGGAGCGAGAGAGTGTTCACTATTAGAGGAGCGAGAGACCGTTCACTATTAGAGGAGCGAGAGAGCGTTCACTATTAGAGGAGCGAGAGAGTGTTCACTATTAGAGGAGCGAGAGAGTGTTCACTATTAGAGGAGCGAGAGAGTGTTCACTATTAGAGGAGCGAGAGAGTGTTCACTATTAGAGGAGCGAGAGAGTGTTCACTATTAGAGGAGCGAGAGAGCGTTCACTATTAGAGGATCGAGAGAGTGTTCACTATGAGAGGAGCGAGAGAGTGTTCACTATTAGAGGAGCGAGAGAGCGTTCACTATTAGAGGAGCGAGAGAGTGTTCACTATGAGAGGAGCGAGAGAGTGTTCACTATTAGAGGAGCGAGAGCGCGTTCACTATTAGAAAAGCGAGAGAGTGTTCACTATTAGAGGAGCGAGAGAGTGTTCACTATTAGAGGAGCGAGAGAGTTCACTATTAGAGGAGCGAGAGAGCGTTCACTATTAGAAAAGCGAGAGAGTGTTCACTATTAGAGGATCGAGAGAGTGTTCACTATTAGAGGAGCGAGAGAGTGTTCACTATTAGAGGAGCGAGAGAGCGTTCACTATTAGAGGAGCGAGAGAGCGTTCACTATTAGAAAAGCGAGAGAGTGTTCACTATTAGAGGAGCGAGAGAGTTCACTATTAGAGGATCGAGAGAGCGTTCACTATTAGAGGAGCGAGAGAGTGTTCACTATTAGAGGAGCGAGAGAGTGTTCACTATTAGAGGAGCGAGAGAGCGTTCACTATGAGAGGAGCGAGAGAGTGTTCACTATTAGAGGAGCGAGAGAGTGTTCACTATTAGAGGATCGAGAGAGAGTTCACTATTAGAGGAGCGAGAGAGTGTTCACTATTAGAGGAGCGAGAGAGCGTTCACTATGAGAGGAGCGAGAGAGTGTTCACTATTAGAGGAGCGAGAGTGTTCACTATTAGAGGAGCGAGAGAGTGTTCACTATTAGAGGAGCGAGAGAGTGTTCACTATTAGAGGAGCGAGAGAGCGTTCACTATTAGAGGAGCGAGAGAGTGTTCACTATTAGAGGAGCGAGAGAGTGTTCACTATTAGAGGAGCGAGAGAGTGTTCACTATTAGAGGAGCGAGAGCGCGTTCACTATTAGAAAAGCGAGAGAGTGTTCACTATTAGAGGAGCGAGAGAGCGTTCACTATTAGAGGAGCGAGAGAGCGTTCACTATTAGAAAAGCGAGAGAGCGTTCACTATTAGAGGAGCGAGAGAGCGTTCACTATTAGAAAAGCGAGAGAGTGTTCACTATTAGAGGATCGAGAGAGCGTTCACTATTAGAAAAGCGAGAGAGTGTTCACTATTAGAGGATCGAGAGAGTGTTCACTATTAGAGGAGCGAGAGAGTGTTCACTATGAGAGGAGCGAGAGAGTGTTCACTATTAGAGGAGCGAGAGAGTTCACTATTAGAGGATCGAGAGATTGTTCACTATTAGAGGAGCGAGAGAGCGTTCACTATTAGAAAAGCGAGAGAGTGTTCACTATTAGAGGAGCGAGAGAGCGTTCACTATGAGAGGAGCGAGAGAGCGTTCACTATTAGAGGAGCGAGAGAGCGTTCACTATGAGAGGAGCGAGAGAGTGTTCACTATTAGAGGAGCGAGAGAGTGTTCACTATTAGAGGAGTGAGAGAGCGTTCACTATGAGAGGAGCGAGAGAGCGTTCACTATTAGAGGAGCGAGAATGTTCACTATTAGAGGAGCGAGAGAGTGTTCACTATTAGAGGAGCGAGAGAGCGTTCACTATGAGAGGAGCGAGAGAGTGTTCACTATTAGAGGAGCGAGAGAGTGTTCACTATTAGAGGAGCACAGTGTTCACTATTAGAGGAGCACAGGACAGTGTTCACTATTAGAGGAGCACAGTGTTCACTATTAGAGGAGCGAGAGAGTGTTCAGTATTAGAGGAGCGAGAGACCGTTCACTATTAGAGGAGCGAGAGAGTGTTCACTATTAGAGGAGCGAGAGACCGTTCACTATTAGAGGAGCGAGAGAGTGTTCACTATTAGAGGAGCGAGAGAGTGTTCACTATTAGAGGAGCGAGAGAGTGTTCACTATTAGAGGAGCGAGAGAGTGTTCACTATTAGAGGAGCGAGAGACCGTTCACTATTAGAGGAGCACAGGACAGCGTTCACTATTAGAGGAGCACAGTGTTCACTATTAGAGGAGCGAGAGAGCGTTCACTATTAGAGGAACAACACAGGACACACTATTAGTATCCGTAGTGAATAAGTATTATGTGCACATAATCAATACTTCTGTTAGTAGAACTACCTGTTAGATTAGTGATCAGGTTAAAACTACCCTGATATAATAGTGATCAGGTTAAAACTACCCTGATAGAATATTGATCAGGTTAAAACTATCTGATATAATAGTGATCAGGTTAAAACCACCCTGATAGAATATTGATCAGGTTAAAACCACCCTGATAGAATATTGATCAGGTTAAAACTACCTGATAGGATATTGATCAGGTTAAAACTACCCTGATAGAATATTGATCAGGTTTAAACTACCCTGATAGAATATTGATCAGGTTAAAACTACCCTGGTAGAATATTGATCAGGTTAAAACTACCCTGATAGGATATTGATCAGGTTAAAACTACCCTGATAGAATATTGATCAGATTAAAACTACCCTGATAGAATATTGATCAGGTTAAAACTACCCTGATAGGATATTGATCAGGTTAAAACTACCCTGATAGAATATTGATCAGGTTAAAACTACCCTGATAGGATATTGATCAGGTTAAAACTACCCTGATAGAATATTGATCAGGTTAAAACTACCCTGATAGATAGTGATCAGGTTAAAACTACCCTGATAGAATAGAGATCAGGTTAACACTACCTGATAGATTAGTGATCAGGTTAAAACTACCCTGATAGAATAGTGATCAGGTTAAAACTACCCTGATAGAATAGTGATCAGGTAAAGGAATAGTCCTCTATCAGTTAATTATTAGTGAATTTAAAGAAGTCTTAATTCACTCACATAACAAACTGAAAACCTTAAAGCTGGAGCTGAACCAGCTAAATCTATTCATAATGGCTCTGTGAGGTTTCTGTCCTTGCCTTCTCACTCGTTCTGTTCCTTTAACCACCCTCGCTTTGTTTTCATTCATTTTTTCTGTCAAGTATTTCAATTCCCTCGTTCACACGTTTCTCCCCGCTGACGTCATCTGAGACGTCGCTGATTGGTTCCCTCACTTCCCCACGCTTTTCAATCACATTCCCCAGCTGTCACTGCCTTTCAATCAATCGATCCCTCATTATTTATACCCCGTTTTCCCCACCCTAAGTTGTTGGTTCGTCTTGATTTGTCGCTGGATGTTTTTCCCCGTTGCTTCTGTTTCACTGTGCTAATCTCCAGGAAATTCCTAGAAGCCTTCGCTTGGATACCTGCTCCGTGGCGCGCGCTCGCCTCCACTGTTTGTTCCTGTTCCCTTTACGCAGCTCGTCTGGGTGAGTTTTTCTAGATTGACTGTCTTGACCTATTTCCGATTTTCGTGTGTAACCTTTACACTGAAGTCTACCACCTTTTTGTCAGACAGTCACTCACCCAGCCTTTATCGTTTTTGCCCTTTCCTTTATGGATTAATATTTTGGGATCTTCCACCTCCCACTGTGTATTTACACGAAGATATTATTTCACATTTGGACTGTGTTTGGATTTTTGCTCACTGTGTATTTACACGAAGATATTGTTTCACATTTGGACTGTGTTTGGCTTTTTGCTCACTGTGTGTTTACACGAAGATAGTATTTCACATTTGGACGGTGTTTGGATTTTTGCTCACTGTGTGATTACATGAAGATATTTCACTTGGGCTGTTTTTGGAATATTGCACATCACTGTGTTGTTTAACACGAAGAATATAACACCCTGTCCTCCAGCTCGTTTCAAGTCTGCTCTGTCACTGACCCGTTCCCTCTCTCCCTCTCTCGGTCTTGCACAACATCTGAGAGGTCCGCCGTGAGAGTCTGCAGAGCGGTACAGAGGTCTGCTCCTGCTTCCCAAGACTACCCTTCCGGGAGAAGCTGCAGAGCAGCAGAACTTTGCCCCTTGTTCATTGTACCTGTTCTTGTTGACCTGCTTTCCCTGTTTCACTTATTCATATATCAAATAAACAAGCCCTCGTTTTTGGCAACTCTGAATCCTACTCTCTTGTGTCGTTAGCGTTTGGGGTCGGTGTCAAACCATAACATTACGAACCAACCATGACGACCCCAGCCGACACAGAGGGGGTCAGAACCGCACTTGCATTTCAAGTCGAGTTGACCAGGGATCACGGTCTCCAACTAGAGCGGGCTGCGGCTGCGGTGCAGAACCTCAGGGACCAGGTCCTGCCTATGCAGGGTTCAATGGCCGCTATGGCGGGACAACAGTCCGAGATTCTCGCCCAGCTTAACTCGCTGGGCGACGCCGTTAATACTTTTCATCTCTCACACCCTCCAGGAACATTCCCCGCAGCCCCAGCAGATCTCGCACCTCGGGAACCCCTTCTCTCCGTCCCACGGCTGTTTGACGGTAATCCCGAGGAGTGTGCCACATTCATCATGCAATGTGAGTTGGTTTTCCGTCATCAGCCAAGCCGTTTTTCAGCTCATGGGTCCCGAGTGGCTTATATAACCAACCTACTTTCAGGCCATGCTGCCCAGTGGGTCACATCCTCCTGGGCAATGGAAGCAGATTTTTTGTTCTCCTACCCAGACTTCGTGGCGGAGCTCCGCAGAGTGTTCCACCATCCAGCCCGAGGTCTGGACCCTGGAGCCCGGTTGGGGACCTTCCGGCAAGGGAGCAGCAGGGTGACGGACTATGTCATGGAGTTTCGACTGGCGGCGGTGGAGAGCGGATGGAACGAACCTGCTCTTCGCCTAACCTTCATAAGGGGGCTCAGTGACGCAGTCCGGGACCAGCTCGCTACCAGGGAGGTGCCCGACTCCCTCGAGGAGCTGTTTAGCCTTGTCATCCGTATTGACGGACGCCTCCTGGAGAGAAGGCGCGAGAGGGCCCGACTGTCACCTCCTGAAGCACCCCGGACTCCTGGACGCCCCGTCCCCAACACTACTGATGGTAACAGGCTTCCCCGTCCGGTGCGCGAGGAGGAACCCATGCAGCTGGGACGCTCTCATCTGAGCCAGGCGGAGCGTCAGGCAAGGCTCAGGTCCGGTCTCTGCCTCTACTGCGGAGGTGCGGGACACCGTATCGCCGACTGCCCTACCCGGCCAAAAGATCGGGCTCACCAAGACCCCGGGAGATCCTGGTGAGCCGTTTTTCCCATTCCCAGCGCCGCGCACCACCTGACCATCTGTTGAGCGTCACCCTGGCCTGGGGGGACCAACGTGCCACGGTGGAGGCCCTCATCGACTCTGGGGCAGACGAGAACTTCCTCGACTTCGAGTTTGCCACCCAAGCCAACATACCTCTTGAGGCCCTTGTGAGGCCCTTGGAGATCTTTTCGTTGGACCAACACCGCCTGGCCGACATCTCTCAACGGACCGGCCCAGTCTTGCTGACCATTGCTGGGAACCACGTAGAGAGGATCCAGTTCCTCATTACCCAATCCCCCCTTGTCCCGGTGGTCCTGGGTAGGCCCTGGCTCGCGCTGCACGAGCCCCACATCGCCTGGGCCTCCGGTACCATCAGGGGCTGGAGCTCCTCCTGTCACGCCCGCTGTCTACAGGCGGCGTCTTGTCCCCCGCCCCGGAGACCGGCTGGTGAGTTGCCCCCGGATCCCTCGTCCGTTCCTCCCGAGTACCACGACCTCATGGAGGTATTCAGTAAGACCAGGGCTCAGTCCCTTCCACCTCACCGCCCCTATGACTGCGCCATCAACCTCCGCCAAGGGGCTCCCCTTCCCGGCAGCCGCCTCTACAGTCTGACTGCCCCGGAGAAGAAGGCGATGGATCTCTACATCTCTGAGTCATTGGAAGCAGGACTCATTCGGCCTTCCTCCTCCCCGGTGGCGGCCGGGTTCTTCTTTGTTGGAAAGAAGGATGGGGACCTGCGACCCTGCATCGACTATCGTCAGCTCAACGAGATCACCATCAAGAACAAATACCCCCTACCTCTCATGAGCTCCACCTTCGAGCCACTGACCCAGGCCTCGTTCTTCACCAAGCTGGATCTCCGAAGTGCCTATCATCTTGTCCGTATCCGTGAGGGCGATGAATGGAAGACCGCCTTCAAGACCCCCAGGGGCCACTATGAGTACCTTGTGATGCCGTTCGGTCTCACCAACGCCCCGGCGGTATTCCAGGCACTCATGAACGATGTCCTCCGTGACATGCTGGAGGTGTTCGTGGTGGTGTACCTGGACGACATTCTTATCTTTTCCAGGACCCTCGAGGAACACATCCTGCATGTCCGCCGGGTGCTGGAGCGCCTCCTCCACAATCGGCTCTTCGTCAAGGCGGAGAAGTGCCGTTTCCACTCCAACTCCGTCGACTACCTGGGCTTCATCGTGGAGAAGGGCTTGACCCGAGCGGATCCTCGCAAGATCCAGGCTGTGGAGGATTGGCCGGAACCCACCACTCGGAAGGAGCTACAGAGTTTCCTCGGGTTCGCAAACTTCTACCGAAGGTTCATCCGGAACTACAGCCAAGTGGCGGAGCCTCTTACCAAGCTGACCTCCCCCGCTCTGCCGTTCGACTGGTCCCCAGCGGCATGCGCTGCGTTCCGCTCCCTCAAGAGAAGGTTCACTTCCGCTCCTATCCTGCTCCACCCTGACCCCAAGAGACAGTTCATCGTGGAGGTGGACGCCTCGGATTCTGGCCTGGGCGCTGTCCTATCCCAGCGTTCTCCTTCCGACCAGAAGGTACATCCTTGCGCCTTCTACTCGCGTCGCTTCCTCCCCGCCGAGAGGAACTACGACACCGGCAATCGGGAGCTACTGGCGGTCGTGGCGGCTCTGGAGGAGTGGCGTCATTGGCTAGAGGGTGCCGAGGAGCCTTTTACCATCTGGACGGACCACAAGAACCTAACGTTCATCCGCGCTTCCAGGCGCCTCAACGGTCGGCAGGCGAGATGGGCCAGTTTCCTCAGTCGGTTCGACTTCTCGCTGACCTTCCGCCCCGGTTCCCGCAACACGAAGGCCGACTCCCTGTCCCGGATGCACTCCAAGGGGGCTCCACCCTCTGAGGACCCATCTCCCATCATCCCGGAGGCCCGAGTGGTTGGAGCCATCACCTTGGGCATCGAGGGTGTGGTGAGGCGTGCCCTACGCTTCCAACGTGCTCCAAGCAACGTCCCTAGGAGCCGTCTCTTCGTCCCTGACTCTGTCCGGTCCCAGGTACTGCTGTGGGGCCATACCAGCCGGTTCGCCTGCCACCCAGGCGTCCATCGCACGTTCTCCTTCCTGGCTCGTCGTTTCTGGTGGCCCACCATGCGAAACGACGTCAAGGAGTTCGTATTGGCCTGCGCGGTCTGTGCCCGCAGCAAGGCCTCTCACCAGGCACCCTCCGGGCTCTTGCAGCCACTTCCCGTTCCAAGCCGTCCGTGGTCACATGTGGCGCTCGACTTCGTCACTGGACTACCCTCCTCCCAGGGGAACACCTGCCTTCTGACCGTGGTGGATCGATTCAGCAAGGGGGTCCACCTCGTGGCCCTCTCCAAGCTTCCCTCAGCAGCCGAGACTGCGGACCTCCTGACGCACCACGTGTTCCGCCTTCACGGTTTCCCCCAGGACATCGTCTCTGACCGGGGGCCCCAGTTCACCTCCCAGGTTTGGCGGGCTTTCTGCAAGGGATTGGGGGCAACGGTCAGTCTCTCCTCCGGCTACCATCCCCAGACAAACGGGCAGACGGAGAGGATGAACCAGAGCGTGGAGTCTGCTCTTCGGTGTGTGGCAGCCGAGAGGCCGGCATCCTGGAGTCGTTTCCTTCCCTGGGTTGAATACTCGATCAACTCAATGGTCAGTTCCGCCACCGGCCTCTCCCCCTTTGAGGCCTCCCTAGGCTACCAGCCCCCTCTTTTTCCCGCACTGGAGACGGAAGTGGCAGTTCCCTCCGTGCAGGTCCACCTCGACCGCTGCCGTCGCGTTTGGGAGATCACCAGGACCGCGCTGCTCCGGACATCTGAGCGCGCCTGTCGTGGTGCCGACCGGCGCCGGGTTCCCGCGCCGACTTACCGCCCTGGGCAGAGGGTGTGGCTCTCCGCGAAGGACCTCCCGCTACGGTCCTCGGCCAAGAAGCTCAACCCTCGCTTCGTCGGTCCTTTCGAGGTCCTGAAGGTACTCAGTCCGGCGGCCCTGCGCCTGAAGCTTCCTGCATCCATGCACATCCACCCCGTGTTCCATGTCTCCCGGGTTAAGCCCGTCTCCCTCAGTCCCCTTATGCCTCCGGCTCCTGATCCACCGCCTCCTGTGCTAGTGGATGGTCACCCCCAGTGGCAGGTCCGCCGGTTGATGGGCGTTCGTCGGCGGGGCCGGGGATTCCAATACCTGGTGGACTGGGAGGGTTACGGCCCTGAGGAGCGTAGCTGGGTCTCCCGGCAGCTCATCGTGGATCCCGGCTTGATCACCGACTTCCATCGGGCCCATCCTGACGAGCCGGGTCGGCCTGGTCGCCGGGCGGCTCCCGTTGAGGGGGGGGTACTGTGAGGTTTCTGTCCTTGCCTTCTCACTCGTTCTGTTCCTTTAACCACCCTCGCTTTGTTTTCATTCATTTTTTCTGTCAAGTATTTCAATTCCCTCGTTCACACGTTTCTCCCCGCTGACGTCATCTGAGACGTCGCTGATTGGTTCCCTCACTTCCCCACGCTTTTCAATCACATTCCCCAGCTGTCACTGCCTTTCAATCAATCGATCCCTCATTATTTATACCCCGTTTTCCCCACCCTAAGTTGTTGGTTCGTCTTGATTTGTCGCTGGATGTTTTTCCCCGTTGCTTCTGTTTCACTGTGCTAATCTCCAGGAAATTCCTAGAAGCCTTCGCTTGGATACCTGCTCCGTGGCGCGCGCTCGCCTCCACTGTTTGTTCCTGTTCCCTTTACGCAGCTCGTCTGGGTGAGTTTTTCTAGATTGACTGTCTTGACCTATTTCCGATTTTCGTGTGTAACCTTTACACTGAAGTCTACCACCTTTTTGTCAGACAGTCACTCACCCAGCCTTTATCGTTTTTGCCCTTTCCTTTATGGATTAATATTTTGGGATCTTCCACCTCCCACTGTGTATTTACACGAAGATATTATTTCACATTTGGACTGTGTTTGGATTTTTGCTCACTGTGTATTTACACGAAGATATTGTTTCACATTTGGACTGTGTTTGGCTTTTTGCTCACTGTGTGTTTACACGAAGATAGTATTTCACATTTGGACGGTGTTTGGATTTTTGCTCACTGTGTGATTACATGAAGATATTTCACTTGGGCTGTTTTTGGAATATTGCACATCACTGTGTTGTTTAACACGAAGAATATAACACCCTGTCCTCCAGCTCGTTTCAAGTCTGCTCTGTCACTGACCCGTTCCCTCTCTCCCTCTCTCGGTCTTGCACAACATCTGAGAGGTCCGCCGTGAGAGTCTGCAGAGCGGTACAGAGGTCTGCTCCTGCTTCCCAAGACTACCCTTCCGGGAGAAGCTGCAGAGCAGCAGAACTTTGCCCCTTGTTCATTGTACCTGTTCTTGTTGACCTGCTTTCCCTGTTTCACTTATTCATATATCAAATAAACAAGCCCTCGTTTTTGGCAACTCTGAATCCTACTCTCTTGTGTCGTTAGCGTTTGGGGTCGGTGTCAAACCATAACAGGCTCTGTGTTTACAGGGTTAGGGTTATATTATTTATATTATTATTATTATTATTATTATTATTATTATTATTATTATTATGACTCTCTGTTTACAGGGCGCACAATACATAAGTGCTTAAGTATCAGGTACACTGTCCTGTACAGGAATGTAATGTAATAATCTGTATTCTATCATTTTATTTCATAATGCTTTTGTTTTTGATGACATGGTCTCACCTTTGTTTTGTTGTTGTTTAATTCATAAAACAGTTTAAAATAAAATACAGTCAAATGATTTTACAGAGGTACAGAGATGAAGAAGGGGTTTGATAACTGGCAGTATGTATGTGTATGTATGTATATATAAATGTATATATGTGCATATGTAGGTATATAGTTGTATATTATGTATACAAAATGGCTAGAGGAACTTTACAGGGTAACATACAGTTTGGCCAATATTAATAAGGTATTATTAAAAAAGTGTATTGTTAACTAAGTACATTTTTCAATATAAGTCTAGTAATGTATGAATTAGTAAATAAAATATAGTATATTCTGATGAGTAAATAGGGGTGGGATTAAATAAGTGTATTCTTCTTCCCACTCCTTTTCAAATATGTAAATGACAACAAAAAAAGTATTGAGTTTGACTTTATTGTTTTTACTTTGTTATTTTTGATTTCTTATATACATTTATTATTTGAACGGCTTAAGGCTATATATGTACTTGATGTTTGTTTGTTATGTTGCATATTTGAAATAAACTTCAATCAAATCAAAAATCAAATCAAATATTGGTGTGTGTTGTATGATGCTGTACTGCATATTGAGAAGAACACTATGACTCTGTCTGTGAGAACGTGTCTCCCTCTCTTCAAGTAACATGTCCTTCTCCTTTGAGACGGTGTGGTCCAATGGCCTGATTTGTGATTGGCTGTGTGTCAGAAAGCTCAATAGAAATATTGACTAGAAGATCTATTGATCAAATGTAATCTGTTGGCATAATTTAGTCAATGAATGGACTAAGAGGAGACAAGCTCTAGTTTGCTCTACTGACCACTTGATGTATTGAAAGGGACTTGGTCTAATTCTCTCTGTCTCTCTCTCTCTAGTTTTCACACGTAAGAATCAAGAAGAATCAAGAGGTTTATTTGTCACATACATACCAGGGCATACAGTGAAATGCGGGTGGTCATGCCCGCATCGATTGTGCAATAATACAATAATAAAATAGACATAGAAAAGAAAAACAGGTAAGACATAAGATGTGCATGATAAAAATAGACATGCTAAGTTCCTGAGAAACTGGTTCCTATGTACACTACTATACAATATACAATTTACACTCCGTCATTATACTTAATGTATCTGAACTATACTATACAATACCTCATTCCTTTAAAGTGAATTTTCCATTATTTAAAGTGACATTTTGTTTAAAGTGATTGTTTAAAGTGATTGGTTAAAGCGGTTACAGCATGAGTGTTGTGTGTGTGCGTGTGTGTTTGTGTGTGTGTGTGTGTGTGTGTGCGTGTGTGTGTGTGTGTGTGTGTGTGTGTGTGTGTGTGTGTGTGTGTGTGTGTGTGTGTGTGTGTGTGTGTGCTCATGTGTACTTGTGAGTGGAGAGTTCAGTGTTCAGTGTTCTGTATGTAGTTGTAGTGGTTTGGTTTTGTGAATGTGAATCAGCACCAAGCCAGGAAATGTGGCACCTGACAAGTAGTATTCATAATAATCGTAACTACCTACCTTGTACCAGTCTACCCATAATAACTCTGTATGATAGTATGTACAATAGTGCTGTATATATGTATATATCTGTACATATTAATTAATCTAATTAGTACTATTACTCAGTAGTACTAATTTATATATTTTATACCCGGTTTAATCACCTGTACATTGTATATTACTAACTAACTAACTTTACTGTTACGTTTATCACTCTGGTTGGATGCCAAACTTATTTCCGTTGTACTGTACTTGTGCTGCATGATGACAATACATTTGAATTTAATCTAATCAAAAAACAGAATGAAATGTCACCTGGTCTGTTCACATCATGTTATCAGAGTACAGTAGATCGATGGCCAAACATATTATACACACTACAGGCACTGGGTGGTGCTGTTGTTTAAAAAGTGTGTGTGAGAGAGAGGAAGAGAGAGAGAGAGAGGAAGAGAGAGAGAGAGAGAGCGAGAGAGAGAGAGAGAGAGAGAGTGAGAGAGAGAGAGAGAGAGAGAGAGAGAAAGAAAGAAAGAAAAAGGAAGAGAGAGAGATAGAGAAAGAGAGAGAGAGAGAGAGAGAGAGAGAGAGAGAGAGAGAGAGAGAGAGAGAGAGAGAGAGAGAGAGAGAGAGAGAGACAGGAGGCGTTGTTTCCTTTACCCATGATTCATGTCCGATGTGTCCGACGAGTAGTTCAGCCATACTGTATGTAACAGCGTTCTGCCGTCCATGCATTTTGTAACTGGCTGTTCTTTCATACTTTCTGACTGCACTGGCAGTGTTTATGTCCTTTGTATGAGGATTCCTTGTACTTCTGTTCATGTGGACATAAATAAACATTTCAAATGTGTGTGCGTGCGTGCGTGCGTGCGTGCGTGTGTGTGTGTGTGGAAGTCAAGTAACTCACCTCTTCAGCCAGGTCTGTGTTGAACGAGGGGAACTCTTCCATAGGAGACCAGACCTTGATGTTGTGATCGATCCCTGATGTGGCAAGAACTACGAGAGAGAACCATGAAACATACCTACTGTTACCAGTGAGAACCATTAAACATACCTACTGTTACCAGTGAGAACCATGAAACATACCTACTGTTACCAGTGAGAACCATGAAACATACCTACTGTTACCAGTGAGAACCATGAAACATACCTACTGTTACCAGTGAGAACCATGAAACATACCTACTGTTACCAGTGAGAAACTACATGAACCATGAAACATACCTACTGTTACCAGTGAGAAACTACATGAACCATGAAACATACCTACTGTTACCAGTGAGAAACTACATGAACCATGAAACATACCTACTGTTACCAGTGAGAAACTACATGAACCATGAAACATACCTACTGTTACCAGTGAGAAACTACATGAACCATGAAACATACCTACTGTTACCAGTGAGAAACTACATGAACCATGAAACATACCTACTGTTACCAGTGAGAAACTACATGTAAATCTCCATTTCCAAGGAATGTAAAGTGAAATGTAAACAGGAAGACCTCAATGGTGTGCAAACTCCCACCAACGACCCGATTATGAATAGTTTGACCAGATTCACGAAGGCAGACGACATATTGTTTGATTAAAATAATATAATTTACTGACTGAATGACATGTTGCAACATGTAGAAACTAGGGATGTTCGATATTGCCTTTTTTACCGATATCCGATATACCGATATTGTCCAACTCTTAATTTCCGATACCGATATCAACAATACAGTTGAAAATTAGCCAACTTGGCTAAACTGGCATATTTACAGTCAAATGTTCCTTAATATGCACTGTCTCTGTATTTTAAACCAATAAATACAAATACAAATACCGATACCGATATGCGGGGTTTCCCCCCCCCCCCCAAAAACACAACATGCATACTTTTCACAATAAATAAAATAAGAATTTGTTCTTACTTGCTTGCCTGGGTAAATAAAGGTTAAATAAATGTAAAAAATAAAAAAAAACGATACAGATAATTTCCGATATTACATTTTAATGCCAATATCGGTAGGCCGATAATATCGGACATCCCTAGTAGAAACATAGGTTGCAGCATTGGAATCACTTCTTTCATAGTAATTTACCTTCATACTTTTTTGCCAGTATGACCATGAAATAGGTATTAGATTATATTCAAAGTGGTCTTAAAAATTTCTTAAAAAGTCTTAAATTTGACTTGCTGTAACCTGCAGGAACCCTACACATCCACACGGGGCGTAGGCGCGTGGTATATAATGTGTGGTATATAATGTGTGATATATAAAGTGTGGTATATAATGTGTGGTATATAAAGTGTGGTATATCGTGTTGGACTCACGTGGCTCGTAGGGGTCAGAGGTTAGGACTCACGTGGCTCGTAGGGGTTAGGGGTCGTGGGGGTCAGAGGTTAGGACTCACGTGGCTCGTAGGGGTTAGGGGTCGTGGGGGTCAGAGGTTAGGACTCACGTGGCTCGTAGGGGTTAGGGGTCGTGGGGGTCAGATGTTAGGACTCACATGGCTCGTAGGGGTTAGGGGTCGTGGGGGTCAGAGGTTAGGACTCACGTGGCTCGTAGGGGTTAGGGGTCGTGGGGGTCAGAGGTTAGGACTCACGTGGCTCGTAGGGGTGTGGCTGCAGACAGTTCACCACGTGGTTGTCGGCCTCCAGCAGCATGACGTGCTCCCCGGTGTGCCGGTCCCAGATGAAGATGTGTCCGCAGTCTGAGCCGCTCAGCACGAACTGATCTCCCCAGAAGCACGACTCCTTGGTCTGAAACACAACAAAATACACATTCACAAACATTAACCTCTTAAGTCCGGAGCCCTATTTTCAAAAAATCCGCCTAAAATACATACCTAAGTAAATTTAATGTTGCTCCACTTCTACAAGGTCCATTTGCATATTCTTGGTATCTAGGGACATCTATGGACCTCAGTGAATGTATTCCCAGTTTCAGAAATATTGTGTAGATTACTAGGCTCGCTTAAATTGTGATGAAACAAAGGAGAATATGAATTATGATTTTTCTTTGCATCTTTGACAGTGAATAACACCATGCTAAAAATTACCAGACATGAAAAACTGCCACTGAGCTCGTTCAGCACCTTCTTGAGATCACGTGTACAAAAAACGAAGGAAATTAATAAAGGGAAGATGATTAAACAGAAGTTTTTGTAGATACAGTATTGAATTCTCCCATCCAGACCCATGCCATTTGAAATATTATTATAGAATATAGAATAGCAGGTCTATAAATTACCTTATTATAGCCAATTCGCACATTTAGGGATTGGGCCAAGTCTTCTCTTTCAAATGGCCGAGTTCAATTTGGATTTAGTATCACCAGGCGTGCATAAGAACAGATAATGAAATCTACTGTAGTATGTTTTTTATTCTTGCAAGAGCTCTGCCATTTTGAAACTGATTTCAAATCGGATGGTTGCTAAATGCTCAAAATAGGGGAGACAAACTAACTGCACTCCAATATGTAAGGGATAATGTATAGCTACGAGGTCATTGTCGCAAAATAATTGACCGACACAGAGTTTAAAATACAGAGGCGCCTCGGCGAGGTGTTTTAAGCGTCAGTGAAGGTCAATTATTTTGCGATGATGACCGAGTATAGCTATACATTATCCCGCTTATTACATGGCTAACTTACTAACAATATACCTAATTCATTTTACAAAATCGACAAGACGATATCAAATGCAGACGCAGTTGTTCTGTGGCTCTGTCAGCCCAAATAAAGTGATTATTATTATCGCGGGCAGCCCGGCAGGTGTGTCTGATTGCACTGAAACAGTGTGTGTCAGTGGGGCTTGATTACTCCAGCTGCGAAAAACAATAATCACCGGTGGTTATCGAAAAATAATTCACCACTGTCGGGGGCTATTGACCAATCACAATCAAGCATTTCGGCGAATGTTAAAACGCCATGTAATAAATGCCAATAACGTTCAGTTTTGTGGTATATAATCCAGAGTAATAAGACAAATTTAAAATAATAATCAGGAAGTAATTTGCTTGCAGAAAGCCTTTGGGAGGTGTAGTTTTGAAAAATTCCAACGCTCATTGAAAGCTGTGGGTGTCCTCTTCTCAAAATGACAAAAAATTACTACATTCACCGACGGCCGGTAATTCAAAATGGCCAATTTCCGCTACCACAAAAACACATTTAAAAAAAACTAAAGTCTCACTAATAACACTTTAACCTATTGGTAAACAAATGTATTGATGAAAATATACATGATGCCTGCTGTTGTGACATGGTTATGATGTTTATTCTTGAATACGTTTGAAGAAAAAAACAATAATTATGTCAGACAGTCTAGAGAGCTTGATTTATGACGTGATGTAATTTGCAGTCTGGCCCCAGACCGCACGGGCGGAAGAGGTTAAAGGTCCTTATTTTTCATCTTTGACGGTGAATAACACCATGCTAAAAATTACCAGACATGAAGAACTGCAACTGAGCTCGTTCAGTACCTTCTTGAGATCACGTGTACAACAAATCTAAGCAAATGGATAAAGGGAAGATGATTAAACAGAAGGTTCTGTAGATACAGTACTGAATTCTGCCATCCGGACAGATGCAATTCGAAATATTATTATAGAATATAGAATATCAGGCCTATAAATGAACTCATTATAGCCAAGTTGCACATCTATGGATCGGGCCAAATCTCCTCTTTCCAATGGCAGAGTTCAATCTGGATTTAGTATCACCAGGCGTGCAGCAAGAACTGTGAATGAAATGTACTGTAAATACAGTCACTTTTTTATTATGAGATTCCTCTGCAATTTTTTATCGGATTGCAAGCCGTTTTTTGCTGACGTTGACAAAAAGGTAGCTAAACTAACTGCCTTCTAATTTATGCCAATAACATTACATTTTGGTAGATAACCCCGAAAAATAAGATAAATAATTTTTTTTATCCACAAGTAATTTTATTGACAGGAGCTGGCTTGAGCTGGTAGTGTCGTTTTTTGAAATTCCAACGGCATTCGAAAGCAATGGGTCTCCTCTCCTCATATGACTACAAACAAAATGGCAGCGCGGATTTAGATTTTTCTTTTTTTATGATAGACAACATTAAGCCACTAGATGGCCCACTAGAGCAGCAGCATGTCAGCATGTCTCAACTAGCAGCATGTTTATCCAATCCGGTGCGTTCCACGTGGGGAAATTAGTCAACAATGTGCACGCAATATGTAAACAACAACATTCATTAAAAAAAATTATAAATCAATCAATAATAAATCAATTATGAATCAATTATTTATTTGGGGGCGGAAAGCAATAGGTCTATTCCACGTCTTTCTAAAAGCTCTGTGGATGTATTTTTTATAAAATAAATTCTTCTTAAGAAATGTGTAAATTCTCCAGTACTTCTGCGCTAAGAGTACGTAAGAGGGTGAGCGGCGTGAGCACCGTAGTCCTGGAGTTCCGGTGGCCCTTGTAGACCATGTGGACCGAGGGCTTCCTGACACACCGGGTCTCACTCTCCTCCAGCTCACGCTTCTCTTTCCGTCTCCGGAAGATCTCCTGGATACGAGCTGCGGCGGAGCGCCTGGGAGGAGAACACAGTCTGTCTCATCATACCTGATACAGTGTAACAACAACACATCTCTCAGTCTGTCTCATCATACCTGATACAGTGTAACAACAACACATCTCTCAGTCTGTCTCATCATACCTGATACAATGTAACAACAACACATCTCTCAGTCTGTCTCATCATACCTGATACAATGTAACAACAACACATCTCTCAGTCTGTCTCATCATACCTGATACAATGTAACAACAACACAACACAACTGATTTTTAAGTACAGGAGGGAGGGGAGCATTCAGTTGAAATCATACAAATCACTAATCTAACACACATGTTAATGACCACACAGGACTCATCGTTCATGGTTAATAAGCACACAAAGAAGTATGTTTGTTTTAGGTTAAAGGTATGATCTGTAATGTTGTCAAACAGCTACCCCTAGGGGCCCCTCTTGGTATTGCACTGACATGGGGTTTAGTGACTTCTTATACTGTGAAGGTCTTCAGACCTGGTAGAACTAGGGTGACCAGATGCAAAAAGTCCAAAAGTGGGACAACAGTAAGATTTTGGTGGGACAAAGTGGGACAACAGTAAGATTTTGGTGGGACAAAGTGGGACAACAGTAAGATTTTGGTGGGACAAAGTGGGACAGATATATTCTTTTATTAGAATAACTGCCATGGTCTTCACTGAATAGATTTAAATCAAAGGTTAAAGGTTAAATCAAAATAAATACAAATTAAATACCACCTAACCATGTCTTGTGTTTGATATTCCCTGTTAACACAGAACTAGGGAAAACAGTATGAATGGGAGTGTTGTACTGTGTGATAGACACTTGTTATCTCAGCTGCAGTGACCTTGTCCGTCTGGCTATCATTGTTTGGTTTAAAAAGAAACGTATCCATAGATCTGGATGTTTCTTTTTGGTGAGCCACTTTCAAGTGAGACTCACGTCCACTGTGGCGCTTCAAGTCGTATTCTCCTCCATGCGCAATTGAAAACGAACTATGACACAAAACACAGAAAGCCTGCTGCGGATTGCCTGCCATCTGCCTCACCCAGTCATGTGTCGTTTGCCAGTCTTGGTTGTAACTGCAGGTCCGTTTCTTTTTACTGCTTTCCATCTTGAACTAGTTCGCTTGTAATGTTTTTTTTTTTTTTTTACCAATCAGATTTGCGATATGAGGTAGCGTCACAAGTTCAACTCTCACGAGCAGAGCAGTGCGCTAAATTACTATAACCAATCAGATCTGCGATATGAGGTAGCGTCACGACTCAGTCACGTCACAAGCAGGCAAGCAGCGCGCTAAAGTACTATAACCAATCAGAGCAATGTGTGTGGACAAGAGGCGGGTTGCTACGTTTACTGTCTGTAGGGAGGGGCTTTTAGATGCATGTTTTTTTTTGGCTTCGAAAAGAGGGACATCCTCTCAATATGAGGGACGCGGGACATTTGGTCAAATGGTGGGACAGTACAACCAAAAGGGGGACACCTGGTCACCCTAGGTAGAACCTGAGGAACAGTAGAACCCCCTCCTCTCCTGGTAGAACCTGAGTAGAACCTGAGTAGAACCTGAGGAACAGTATAAACCCCTCATCTCCTGGTAGAACCTGAGTAGAACCTGAGGAACAGTATAAACCCCTCCTCTCCTGGTAGAACCTGAGTAGAACCTGAGAGCAGTAGAACCCCCTCCTCTCCTGGTAGAACCTGAGTAGAACCTGAGGAACAGTAGAACCCCCTCCTCTCCTGGTAGAACCTGAGTAGAACCTGAGGAACAGTAGAACCCCCCTCTCCTCCTGGTAGAACCTAAGTAGAACCTGAGGAACAGTAGAACCCCCTCCTCTCCTGGTAGAACCTGAGTAGAACCTGAGGAACAGTAGAACCCCCCTCCCCTCCTGGTAGAACCTGAGTAGAACCTGAGGAACAGTAGAACCCCCTCCTCTCCTGGTAGAACCTGAGTAGAACCTGAGGAACAGTAGAACCCCCTCCTCTCCTGGTAGAACCTGAGTAGAACCTGAGTAGAACCTGTGAATAACCTGAGTAGAACCTGAGAGCAGTAGAACCCCCTCCCTTCCTCCAGTAGCTGTTCCCATAACAGTAAAGAGAGGTGCAGTACCAAGCAGGGCTCTGTTGCCTAGGTGTCGCTGTTTGACGTCATTCCGTTTAAATCAAGTGAAAATAGTAGAACATAATTAGAAATGTGGAGCCAATATCGAATATCCCTACTTCAT